>NC_081176.1:34077893-34284290 GCF_012432095.1 Onychostoma macrolepis | reverse complement strand
TTCTTTCTCATGAAATGACATGTAATTTGCAATGCAGAAGACAGATTTTCATGAGTCAGAGCTTTTTTGCAGAGAAAGTTATGTTAGAGCTTCAATGCTCAGAATCACTGTTTTGGAAGCTTCTGAGAACACTAAAAGCTGTGTTAGTGCAACTAAGCAAATGAAGAGATTCCAAGGCCACAGATGCTGAAAAGCTTCTTTCTCAGTGAGAGAAAGTTGCTCAATGCAATTTTAAGAGTTAAACTCAAGTACATGAAAGATGTTTCTTTCTCATGAAATGACATGTAATTTGCAATGCAGAAGACAGATTTTCATGAGTTAGAGCTTTTTTGCAGAGAAAGTTATTTCAGAGCTTCAATGCTCAGAATCACTGTTTTGGAGCTTCTGAGAACACTAAAAGCTGTGTTAGTGCAACTAAGCAAATGAAGAGATTCCAAGGCCACAGTTGCTGAAAAGCTTCTTTCTCAGTGAGAGAAAGTTGCTCAAAGCAAATTTAAGAGTTAACCTCAAGTACATGAAAGTTGTTTCTTTCTCATGAAATGACATGTAATTTGCAATGCAGAAGACAGATTTTCATGAGTTAGAGGTTTTTTGCAGAGAAAGTTATTTCAGAGCTTCAATGCTCAGAATCACTGTTTTGGAGCTTCTGAGAACACTAAAAGCTGTGTTAGTGCAACTAAGCAAATGAAGAGATTCCAAGGCCACAGTTGCTGAAAAGCTTCTTTCTCAGTGAGAGAAAGTTGCTCAAAGCAAATTTAAGAGTTAACCTCAAGTACATGAAAGTTGTTTCTTTCTCATGAAATGACATGTAATTTGCAATGCAGAAGACAGATTTTCATGAGTCAGAGCTTTTTTGCAGAGAAAGTTATTTCAGAGCTTCAATGCTCAGAATCACTGTTTTGGAGCTTCTGAGAACACTAAAAGCTGTGTTAGTGCAACTAAGCAAATGAAGAGATTCCAAGGCCACAGTTGCTGAAAAGCTTCTTTCTCAGTGAGAGAAAGTTGCTCAAAGCAAATTTAAGAGTTAACCTCAAGTACATGAAAGTTGTTTCTTTCTCATGAAATGACATGTAATTTGCAATGCAGAAGACAGATTTTCATGAGTTAGAGGTTTTTTGCAGAGAAAGTTATTTCAGAGCTTCAATGCTCAGAATCACTGTTTTGGAAGCTTCTGAGAACACTAAAAGCTGTGTTAGTGCAACTAAGCAAATGAAGAGATTCCAAGGCCACAGATGCTGAAAAGCTTCTTTCTCAGTGAGAGAAAGTTGCTCAATGCAAATTTAAGAGTTAAGATCAAGTACATGAAAGTTGTTTCTTTCTCATGAAATGACATGTAATTTGCAATGCAGAAGACAGATTTTCATGAGTCAGAGCTTTTTTGCAGAGAAAGTTATTTCAGAGCTTCAATGCTCAGAATCACTGTTTTGGAAGCTTCTGAGAACACTAAAAGCTGTGTTAGTGCAACTAAGCAAATGAAGAGATTCCAAGGCCACAGTTGCTGAAAAGCTTCTTTCTCAGTGAGAGAAAGTTGCTCAATGCAAATTTAAGAGTTAAGATCAAGTACATGAAAGTTGTTTCTTTCTCATGAAATGACATGTAATTTGCAATGCAGAAGACAGATTTTCATGAGTCAGAGCTTTTTTGCAGAGAAAGTTATTTCAGAGCTTCAATGCTCAGAATCACTGTTTTGGAAGCTTCTGAGAACACTAAAAGCTGTGTTAGTGCAACTAAGCAAATGAAGAGATTCCAAGGCCACAGTTGCTGAAAAGCTTCTTTCTCAGTGAGAGAAAGTTGCTCAATGCAAATTTAAGAGTTAAGATCAAGTACATGAAAGTTGTTTCTTTCTCATGAAATGACATGTAATTTGCAATGCAGAAGACAGATTTTCATGAGTCAGAGCTTTTTTGCAGAGAAAGTTATTTCAGAGCTTCAATGCTCAGAATCACTGTTTTGGAGCTTCTGAGAACACTAAAAGCTGTGTTAGTGCAACTAAGCAAATGAAGAGATTCCAAGGCCACAGTTGCTGAAAAGCTTCTTTCTCAGTGAGAGAAAGTTGCTCAATGCAAATTTAAGAGTTAAGATCAAGTACATGAAAGTTGTTTCTTTCTCATGAAATGACATGTAATTTGCAATGCAGAAGACAGATTTTCATGAGTTAGAGCTTTTTTGCAGAGAAAGTTATGTTAGAGCTTCAATGCTCAGAATCACTGTTTTGGAGCTTCTGAGAACACTAAAAGCTGTGTTAGTGCAACTAAGCAAATGAAGAGATTCCAAGGCCACAGTTGCTGAAAAGCTTCTTTCTCAGTGAGAGAAAGTTGCTCAATGCAATTTTAAGAGTTAAACTCAAGTACATGAAAGATGTTTCTTTCTCATGAAATGACATGTAATTTGCAATGCAGAAGACAGATTTTCATGAGTCAGAGCTTTTTTGCAGAGAAAGTTATGTTAGAGCTTCAATGCTCAGAATCACTGTTTTGGAAGCTTCTGAGAACACTAAAAGCTGTGTTAGTGCAACTAAGCAAATGAAGAGATTCCAAGGCCACAGTTGCTGAAAAGCTTCTTTCTCAGTGAGAGAAAGTTGCTCAATGCAAATTTAAGAGTTAAGCTCAAGTACATGAAAGTTGTTTTCTCATGAAATGACATGTAATTTGCAATGCAGAAGACAGATTTTCATGAGTTAGAGGTTTTTTGCAGAGAAAGTTATTTCAGAGCTTCAATGCTCAGAATCACTGTTTTGGAGCTTCTGAGAACACTAAAAGCTGTGTTAGTGCAACTAAGCAAATGAAGAGATTCCAAGGCCACAGATGCTGAAAAGCTTCTTTCTCAGTGACAGAAAGTTGGTTCATGCAAGTTTAAGAGTTAACCTCAAGTACATGAAAGATGTTTCTTTCTCATGAAATGACATGTAATTTGCAATGCAGAAGACAGATTTTCATGAGTTAGAGCTTTTTTGCAGAGAAAGTTATGTTAGAGCTTCAATGCTCAGAATCACTGTTTTGGAGCTTCTGAGAACACTAAAAGCTGTGTTAGTGCAACTAAGCAAATGAAGAGATTCCAAGGCCACAGATGCTGAAAAGCTTCTTTCTCAGTGAGAGAAAGTTGCTCAATGCAATTTTAAGAGTTAAACTCAAGTACATGAAAGATGTTTCTTTCTCATGAAATGACATGTAATTTGCAATGCAGAAGACAGATTTTCATGAGTTAGAGGTTTTTGCAGAGAAAGTTATTTTAGAGCTTCAATGCTCAGAATCACTGTTTTGGAGCTTCTGAGAACACTAAAAGCTGTGTTAGTGCAACTAAGCAAATGAAGAGATTCCAAGGCCACAGATGCTGAAAAGCTTCTTTCTCAGTGAGAGAAAGTTGCTCAATGCAATTTTAAGAGTTAAACTCAAGTACATGAAAGATGTTTCTTTCTCATGAAATGACATGTAATTTGCAATGCAGAAGACAGATTTTCATGAGTTAGAGGTTTTTGCAGAGAAAGTTATGTTAGAGCTTCAATGCTCAGAATCACTGTTTTGGAAGCTTCTGAGAACACTAAAAGCTGTGTTAGTGCAACTAAGCAAATGAAGAGATTCCAAGGCCACAGATGCTGAAAAGCTTCTTTCTCAGTGAGAGAAAGTTGCTCAATGCAATTTTAAGAGTTAAACTCAAGTACATGAAAGATGTTTCTTTCTCATGAAATACATGTAATTTGCAATGCAGAAGACAGATTTTCATGAGTTAGAGGTTTTTTGCAGAGAAAGTTATTTCAGAGCTTCAATGCTCAGAATCACTGTTTTGGAGCTTCTGAGAACACTAAAAGCTGTGTTAGTGCAACTAAGCAAATGAAGAGATTCCAAGGCCACAGTTGCTGAAAAGCTTCTTTCTCAGTGAGAGAAAGTTGCTCAATGCAAATTTAAGAGTTAAGATCAAGTACATGAAAGTTGTTTCTTTCTCATGAAATGACATGTAATTTGCAATGCAGAAGACAGATTTTCATGAGTCAGAGCTTTTTTGCAGAGAAAGTTATGTTAGAGCTTCAATGCTCAGAATCACTGTTTTGGAGCTTCTGAGAACACTAAAAGCTGTGTTAGTGCAACTAAGCAAATGAAGAGATTTGCAATCTCTTGCAGGCCACAGATGCTGAAAAGCTTCTTTCTCAGTGACAGAAAGTTGGTTCATGCAAGTTTAAGAGATAAGCTCAAGTACATGAAAGATATTTCTTTCTTATGAAATGACATGTAATTTGCAATGCAGAAGACAGATTTTCATGAGTTAGAGCTTTTTTGTAGAAAAAGTTATGTTAGAGCTTCAATGCTCAGAATCACTGTTTTGGAGCTTCTGAGAACACTAAAAGCTGTGTTAGTGCAACTAAGCAAATGAAGAGATTCCAAGGCCACAGTTGCTGAAAAGCTTCTTTCTCAGTGAGAGAAAGTTGCTCAATGCAAATTTAAGAGTTAAGATCAAGTACATGAAAGTTGTTTCTTTGTCATGAAATGACATGTAATTTGCAATGCAGAAGACAGATTTTCATGAGTCAGAGCTTTTTTGCAGAGAAAGTTATGTTAGAGCTTCAATGCTCAGAATCACTGTTTTGGAAGCTTCTGAGAACACTAAAAGCTGTGTTAGTGCAACTAAGCAAATGAAGAGAATCGAAGGCCACAGATGCTGAAAAGCTTCTTTCTCAGTGAGATAAAGTTGCTCAATGCAATTTTAAGAGTTAAACTCAAGTACATGAAATATGTTTCTTTCTCATGAAATGACATGTAATTTGCAATGCAGAAGACAGATTTTCATGAGTTAGAGCTTTTTTGCAGAGAAAGTTATGTTAGAGCTTCAATGCTCAGAATCACTGTTTTGGAAGCTTCTGAGAACACTAAAAGCTGTGTTAGTGCAACTAAGCAAATGAAGAGATTGCAAGGCCACAGATGCTGAAAAGCTTATTTCTCAGTGAGAGAAAGTTGCTCAATGCAATTTTAAGAGTTAAGCTCAAGTACATGAAAGATGTTTCTTTCTCATGAAATGACATGTAATTTGCAATGCAGAAGACAGATTTTCATGAGTTAGAGCTTTTTTGCAGAGAAAGTTATCTTAGTGCTTCAATGCTCAGAATCACTGTTTTGGAGCTTCTGAGAACACTAAAAGCTGTGTTAGTGCAACTAAGCAAATGAAGAGAAAGAAAGCCCACATTTGCTGCTAAGCTTCTTCCCAGCGATAGTTAGTTTGTGTTACGGGGCGTTTACAAGGGTAACAATCCGAAACTATTCAGATGCATACAATTTCAAGATGTTTTGTACACTGTAAAAAGTGAACGTGTGCAGTTGTTGCTTTAAGGAGGTATTTCTATCTGATATTACATACAATTCTAGTTTTGTTGTTGCAACCTAGTTCAATCAAGATTATGTAACACAAAACAAGAGGATGTTATTTCAACTTAAATCCATTGCTTTGACCCAACTTCCAACTTCCAATAAAACTCAGAAAAACACCTTCAAAACACGCACACTTAGTGTGGAAACACTTGAACACTGAGCAGTGTGGGGACTTTGCTGTGAATTATTACATAAATCTTACCTGTTTAATTCACATATGACTGATGTATATGAATCACATTAAGTTTGTTGATTTGTTTATGTTAAAACTATGTAATCTAAATGGATGGAAAATTGTTATGCAATTGAACTACATTGAGACTGAATAATTTTTTTGAGTGCTGATTAGTGAATTTTGTTTCAATGAGAAATTATGATTTGAATTTATAATATATTTTAAGTTGCAGAAAAGTCTAAATTACAATTGACAACACTACTCTCCAGCACCACTGTAAAAAAAAAAACAACAACAAAAAAAACACCTTATTGAGAATTAACTGAGGTTTAGATGTTGATGTTTTATTGAAAATAACCAAGAAGTTACCGTTGTGGAGATAAGCATTTGCTTTAACTGTGCTCTTGATCCCTGAATATTTAAAAATAGTTTGCATCTTACTACTGCAACTGTGTGGTTCTAAAGCACATTTGTCATAGAAAACACAAATCACTTCTGGAGTGTGTTGTTTAGATTTATTTTCTGCTGTTGCTATGTATTAAGTCTTTTTGAGCACATTCAGCTACATCAAATGTACTTTAGAAACACACATTTACAGCAACCAGAGAAAAACCAGGGCTGAAAAGTCAAGGATCAAGAGCCCAACTGAAGCAACCGCTTATCTCTACAACGGTGACTTCAAACTTTATAATTGTCAATAAAACATCAACATCTTCATTTATTAAGTAATTTTACCTAACTGGTGAAATCAAGTTACATCTACTAACAGTTATGCTTCAGTAAAACTTGTTTTTTCAGGTAAGTTGAATTCAGTTATAATCAGTAACCTTAAATCATTTATTTCATTTAAACAAAACCAGTTATTGTGGATGTTACCAGTTGACACAATTTCTAAGTTGAACCGACTAATTTTTTTCAGTGTAATTAATGGATTTCACATCTGGAAGTGAATGTAAAGACATTTTTTGTGTCTACGCTCGCTTTTCTGAATCGCATATTTGAGAAATAGCTTACCTCAAATGTATGAAGGAACATTTTAAAAATGAGACCCCGGGTTTGTAAATTTTATTGTTTTATTGTTTGGTGGTCTGTTTCTGTGAAACTTCCCGAGTCCACTTTTATTGAGTCTTATCATCTGTTAATGTTTCCTTCTCTGTCAAGAATGTATTGTATCTGCAATTGTCTCCAACCACAGAGTTCGGCCTGTCTATAAATATCTATATTTCTGTTAAGTTGTAAATGCTAATCATGGAGCGTCTGTTTATTCCTTTATTCCTTTCCAATAGACGATTGCAGTTTGGAGCTTCTCCATTCCTGTGGAATCAGAGGCTTGTTTACACCGTGGAACTCATTTGAACTGTCCAAAACACACAGTTACAACATTATCTTTAAAATGTTACCAATACATTATTCACTCCCCGAACCATTGCCAGCACTCTGGCAATGTTCTGAACAAGACTGAACATCATCCATGCATTCATTTGTGTGTTAACTGCTTTTACTTAGCTTTTACTGAGAAATAATAATTTGTCTATGCCGTTTTGTATTTGTCTATGATGGATGTTTAATTGTTATACTTGTGACCTCTCTTTGTTTCAGCCATTGCTGCTTCATCTGGAGCCTGAGGAATTTTATGGTGGTCCCAGGCTAAACCTTAGGAATAAGTTTTGAGAAAGATGAAGAGCAGAAACCACATGTGAAAGTGGTTCTTTCCTTCCTGGGCTTGTAGTGCTCTTATTGAAGGTTCTGTCAGTTGTCCTAAACAGTAAAATCCCCAGTGTTAAATCAACACTGCTTCAGAGTGTATTTGGTCCCACTCCAAATAAAGTGTTAAAGTAACACTGAAGCAGAGTTAAAGTTAATGAGATAATTGTGTGATCAATTAAGTGCTGATTGAGCATTAGTGATGAACAGCTGCTGTTAACAAGCAAAATCACTGAAGAAAAGAAAAATACAAGAACTACAACTGACTTCAGCCACAGCCTTTGATAAAACCAACTGAAATAAAAGAAGACATCTCTGAAGATCTCAGCAGAGGAGGATTAAACAACTCCACAAACAACATCATCAGTTTCACTCATTACTAACCAGACTGACTTTATTTCTGTCAGATGACTACTGAAGCTCTTATTTAGAATTATCAGAGGTTTAAATGTTGATGTTTTATTGGTTATAAACAATGCCACCATCATGGAGATCAGTATTTACTTTAGTTGGGCTCTTGACCCTTGACTTTTTGTGTTAGATTTTTCTTTGCAACAATACATGTGTTGCTGTAAAGTAGAAAGGTCAGTGCTTCACTTCACAGTGCTTACACAGTATGTGTAACAATGTAACAAGGAAGCCTTTAAATAAAGTGTTACCAGTCATTTTCTCAGTTGCTATATTGTTTATTATGAATTGCTTTTAATATAATAATACAAATTTATTATCATGTGTTAATGCTAAATGTGGATGAACTTTGATTTATTTGAGTGTTAGAACCATATAATGTATCACTGTAAAAAATAGCTGTAAAAAAACGGCCATATTCTGACAGTAACATGCTGTTTTTTGATTACAACAGTAAAATCCCGTAAAAAAAACAATGAATTCTGGGTAATATTTGTTGTTTTCGAGAAAGTAGCCTTCTGCAGTTCTGAGAAGTAACAGCGCTCAGAGTTGACACTCAGAGGCTGTTTCAAATCACACCCTACACCCTCACTCACTATTCCCTACATGAGTTTACTAATATAGCCCACCTGACAGAGAAAATGAACACTGAGTGAATTCAGCCAGTGATGAACAGCTGCTGTTAACAAGCAGAATCACTGGAAAATAGAGAAAAATGAAACTACAACTGACAATCTGCCACAGCCTTAGATGAAATCAACTGAAATAAAACAGCAGATTAAACAACTCCACAAACAGAATTACAGTTTGACTTTATTTCTGCCACATATCTATAAAATTACTTGAAAATTAATAGATATGTAGATGCTTTATTGAAAATGTTTTGTGTGACCTCACCATTATGGCAGTGTTAATAAAAGGCAGTTATAGCAACAAAAACCAAACAAATTTGTAAGTAAACGTTTTTGGTTTGTAATCATGAAGTGGTTTGCTTCTCTAATCTCATTCTATCTTTAATGGAGTGATGTGGCTTTTTTTATCAATTTCACCTTCTGATGTGTGCTGTGATACTGCAAAACAATCTCTTATAAAGAATTGCACAACATCTTATACACAAAACATTCAATATTTCAGCATAATTAAGACACATACAGACATCAAGAATCAGCATATGAATCTCAACAATGGTGTCAAAAGCTTCATGCTGCAAGTACAGTACAAAACTCACTCATGACTCCCAGCATGCATTGCGATATGAATAATTTATGCCACTGAATTGTCCACTTATTTTCTCTAATTCTTTCTGTTTGATTTTATAATTGCTTTTGTTTTTGTGTTGAGTTTTAGTAGCATGTTTTGTGATGTTCAGAGTTGATTTGTTTATTTATTTTGGTTGATTGTCACCATTGTTGAGATTCATATGCTGATTCTTGAGGCGTGTGTTTCATAGCACTTTAAAGCTTTTTTTTTTTTTTAATTGTCAGTAATGTTTTTAACAATCTTACTAGAGCAAAATAATGAGCAGACTGTTATTACATCACTTTGGTAACAGAAGAGACACTGGAGAAAAAAAGAATCAGTGAATATAATGTCTAATGATGGTTACGTCATTTGCAAAACATAAGAATATTACAGATTTTGTTTTGGTTCTTTTTGCCATAACAAATGCGTTTTAAAACACGTGTACAATAAACAAAGAAAAGCTAATGTTAAAAATTCAAGGTTCAAGAGCCCAACTAAAGATAACACTGATCTCCATCATGGTAGTTAAAAAACAACTTGCATTTCTGTGAACTTCTGACAGAAATAGCATCAGTCTGGTTAGTAATGTGTGAAGTAATGCTGTTTTAGGAGTTGTTTGATCAGATCTGGAGAGATTTAATTTCTTCTTTATTTCAGTTGATTTCATCTAAGCTGTGGCTGAAGTCAGTTGTAGTTCTTGTGTTTCTCTTTCTTCAGTGATTCTGCTTGTTAACAGCAGCTGTTCATCATTAATGATCAATCATCACTTAATTAATCACAGAATTATCTCATTAACTTCAGCACTGATTCAGTGTTACTGTAACACTCTGTAGTGTGCACACATTACAAGTGTTCATTTAAAACTGAGGATTTTGTTGTGGGGTTTAAAGGGTTAAAGATGTAAGAAGAGGAAAAAAACGGCATGAAATGTAATCTAACAGCAATAAACTCTAATTAATTTATGGCAACAAACTGTAGAAAAACAGTAACTTACCGGCAACCGTGCTGCCAGTAGATTACCGTTAACTCAAGGAAAAACAGCAATTTACTTTTTATTATTTTTTATTTATAAAAGGTTAATAAAAGGTTATTTTTACTGAAATATTAGTGAAGGTCCACAGAAAACAGTTATGCAAAGTCATGAACTGATAAGGAGAGTAAATATTAATCTGAACTGTATTAATGTATTTTTGCACAAGAGAGATCTGTTAATGTAGTTTTGTGGGTCACCATTGTGCTGGAGAGTAGAGCCTGTGCTTCAGTCAATGATGAGACACAAATACCTGTTCTGCTGTTTTATTTAAAATAACTATGTAGTTGCTTAAGCAGCGATGATCTTTTTGTTAAGTACTTCAGCACATGCACGTATGCTACAGCTGATGATGAACTGAAACAATTTGAGTTAAAGACATGTTTTTAGTTATTTAAAGTGTTTGCAGTTTTATACTAAGAAATATATCTTCTTAGTGGTCTCAAATGATATAAGTTCTCATTACTAATGCTATATGAATACTAATATTTTAAACTCGAACTGTTTGAACCAATTGGAGCAGAGTTAATTTCCATGGTAGTATAACAGTAACATGCTGTAAAAATGAAAAGCTGTAAATTAACGGTAGAGGGCTGTAAATTAACAGTACATTACTGGCAACTCTGCTGTCAGTACATTACTGTTATTTAACGGCACAATTTTTTACAGTGAAAAGATAATTCTGTTTTCTGCATTCAGTGTTTTGCAAAAGTATCAGCAGCTCTCCTCTCTTCATCTCCTCTGCTGCTGTCAGAGTCAATCCTAATTAGACCACTGCTCGAGATGTTTCACCACACATTCCAATAAAATGAAAACAAACACAATCATTTTAAGGCAGTCTTTATTCTCCATGGACTAAATAAGCAAACCAACTGAATACCTACACAAAAGTAGCAATTACTGATTAAGCGTTTAGACAAGAGAGATTAAAAGATGAGAGTAACTTTTTAAAATACATTGAGCAATGTGAACCCTTTTAAAAATCTATTTGTTAAACTGAGATACAAAAGGTTGACATTCCAGTTTGTATGGCAATTTCCAAATCAACTAGCTGGAAATAGGTTATTCAAATCTTTCCTTTCTTCCAGTTTAGTCACTGACCTTCAGTCTAATTTTAATGAGTCATTGACTAAATACAAATAAACAATAGCTACCATAAAGGCATATTTTCTCATGAAAAACATATACTTTTGTGAAAAACAACAAGAATACAATTGCTTCCAGAAATGTAACTAATTGGTTATTAAATGCAGTTCTCAATACAGTCACAGGACATATTTCATAACGGCAATTATATTGATCGATGATCATTTTAGCTCACAATTACTTTTGTTTGAAAACCTTACATTAAATTAAACTTCAAACACTCATGCACACTCACCTATGGATTCAATCCAAAGCACATTCCTTTAAGTAATTTAATATTTTCAAAAACATTTGCAATAAAAAGCTCTTACAATTATTTCCTCAGTGCAAGGAACTATTTGCAGGAACTCACTTCATGAACTCTCACCTACGTACTTAAGCTTGACAGGCTCTGGCTTTTGTATCTGGCAGCTACTGGCAATATTTATGTATGCCCTTGAAACAAAGTGTGTGCAGAATGACAGTTCAACATAACCTCTGCCTTTTTTAAACAATTCAACAACTGCATCACCATAAATCCAGTGGATCTCAATTCCTGTCCTGGGGACCCACAGCACTGCACATTTTGGATGTCTCTCTTATTCACAAACTGAACCTGCTATGACAGATAAGGGAGAAAAAACAAAATGTGCAGTCCCCAGGATGGGAATTGAGAATCACTGACTGGACCAAACCCTGTGGACTGTTATGTCATATTGGGTGCTTAATACATGAAAGTGTTTTAGTGCCACATTAAAGTAGTAATAAGTAATATGTTTCATGGTTAATTTCTTTATCAGAGCCATGCCTTGTCTTTTTGACTGAATTACTGTTGCAAGACTGTTTACTTGCGTTTATTTCCTGCTGTACAAACTTCTTATACCTTCATAATGGCTATTATTGTTCAATAAATAATATTTTATATAAATAATAGTAGCATTTAATGGTAGTATTAGATATTGAGAAACAGGCTGTGTGTTAGTGATGGTGATTTTGACACGCTTTTCTCAGTGGACAATAAAACAAACTTTTTAACTATATGAGACTGAGCCGAAGAATGAATGCTGTTTCAGTTCAGATGCAGGTAATCACTCACTCTGTCTCATAATACTCTACTGTATATAATTCAATAAGCTTTTAACTTTAATGAAGCAACTCAGCATTCGTTCGTTAGTAGTTATAAAGTGACATTTTCAAATTTTTAAAGGAGGGTTGGGATTTTTTGTTTTTTATAACACTCCACTGTTGTTCGTATCACACTCATAGTTGTGCCATTTTATATTACCTTGGATTACCTTATGACCATAAAGGTTTCCCATTGAAAGCATTGAATTCAAGCTCGTTCATCTGTGTAGTGATGAGCCGAGTTCTTGCAATGTGGCAGTATTGGATGCCGTAGGACTGAAAACAAAAAAACCTTCTCGAGCATTTGATTGGACAAACTCCTGAGTGCAGGCTGATATCATGAATAGTTTTGCAGACTTAAATCAATGTTGTTTGTGGACCACTTTCTTCAAAGATAGATTAATACTCCAAATAATCAAGTAAAAATGAGTGACGACTGATTGAGATAAAAATATTCAAATGGTCAGATAATGTATCTCCATCAGTTAATGATCAATAGTACTCCATGTAGTACTTAAAAGGGTCATGAACTGCGTTTTTCATATTGCAGAATAATATTTTTTAATGTTTCCTAATGTTAATAGGATTTTTACACCAAAAACATAATTTAGAAATAAAAGGCCATTCTCTACAATGATTTTGGTAGTCATTGAAAATGACTGAAATACTCTCACTGAAAGTCACTGAAATACATTCTAAAAACTATTTTCTATTTGAGCATAAAAAGAACATTTCTATTTTTGGATTTATTGTTTCTGATTTGAAATATATTATTGAAATGTTAATGTGGCAAGCTGTTTTTGAGATTTCAGGATTTCCCCATTCAGAGAGATTGAACTTGGTCTCAGATAACTGAAATTAGCACATGACGCTGAGTGTCTTTCCTTGAAAGGGACTTTGTTTGGCCTTCTGATTTGAACTAGAGGTTCTCACAAGTCCACTGTTAGATCCAAAACCCAAGCAGTTTTGGTTTCAAAAGTTTGACAGGTGCCTCAGACATGGGTCAGAACTGACATTAGTTAGCCTTGATTCTTGAGTCTTTTAAAATAAATGTAATGTATTACATTTAAATGACTCATTTAGTACAATTCACTTATTGTGTACAGTACATTGATGTTTTTACAATGTACTTATATTTTCAAAAATACCTGCATGTAATTACATCTGTAATTAATTTCTGTAATCACATTTATAATTACAATCCCTTACACCTTAACCCACCCTTAAACCTACCCAGACCACCAAACCCGTCCCTAACCTTACCCGTATCCCACCTCAATAGCAGCAGAAGTCTTTTGTAATACAATATGAACACAAGAAGTAAATTGTACTTATTTTTTGATGAAGTTAAAAGTGGTTAAAGTGGGACCCAAATTCTTTTAAAATATGCCAATGTTTCATTTCAGGCATCTAACAATGTTTTATTTTTTAAAACAAATGCTATTATGCTTCTTTTTTCTCTGTTTTCTCTGTATTCCCCAAATTGTAAGTCGCTTTGGATAAAAACATCTGCTAAATGAATACATGTAAATGTTTTCTGTCCATCTGTTCTTTATTGTAAAATTACCAAACTCTGTATAAATGGCGTATAAACTGTATAAATACCCAAGCCATTTAAGCAAATGAGTGTGGGGATTTTCTTATCAGTATTAACGTAAATTTCCTTTTTTGAGGTACAACATACAGCTTATGCTAAGTTCATCTATTCCTTCAGATTTTTGACAAAGTATAGGCTACATAATTTTGGTTTATGGCAACATGGGTTTAAAAACATAGCTGTTTTTTGTTACAAAAAAGGATCAGAGAACATATTTTCTACAAATAAGGTAAGATAAATCTACATCTGCTGTAGTGTTTCTTTTTGTTGTGATTTTGGTTTGTGCCATACCCAGATGAAAAAGCCATCATTTGTTACTGACGTGCATTTGGGTCCAGTTGGGTTTGAAACAAAAACAGACCGAAGCTGTATTTATTGGGTCTGTCTCAGGTTGGGTTTTTCTTTTTCTAAAAAATGTTTTATGCATGTTGGGTGAGAAGTGTCTCGGGTTAAACTGGATCAGGTACAGATATTGGGACCTGAGAAAACCTCTAATTTGACCACTGATTAAAGACACTTTAATGTAAACTACAATGTAAACGTGTTCATATAATGCATTAGCGGAATCAGACATTGATCTGTGTCTGTGCAGGCAGTCTTGTTGTTGACTCTATTAAAACTCAGAATTGGAAACTAGTTTTGGCAGCTTTGTTTCAAGAAAAGTTGATTTTGGACTAACAAGGAAGTTTTGAGTTCTGCAAAGTACAGTCTGTTTTTATACATTTTAGTACAATGACGTCTTATGTGTCAAAAGATTAGGTAAAATTTGATTTCTCAATTCATGACCCCTTTAATAATTCCTAGACTATCAATAAACACTGATATTTTTTGTTTTTGAGGATGCTAATATGCTAAGTCAGGCTTTGCATGGGTTTCTATATGCAAATCAAAAATCCCACCAATAAAAATAGTTAAAATAGTGGAAAATTGTGTTTAAAACACATATAGTGGCATTTTAACATATTGTGGAGTATTTTCTGTTTATTCTGAATTATTTTGATTGGCGCTTGTCACAACCACATTGAACTCTGAGATTCTGCCCACACAGCCAGCAGCAGAAGTGTTCCTTATGCCACACATGACCACTGGCCTCCTGCAGGAACATTTCTGAGAAGATCAGCTACAAAAGAAAGTGAGAGACGGACAGAGAATTAATTGGTGTTTATTTCACATACACATCTCAACACAGTAAAACCTCCAGTGTTAAATCAACGCTCCCAGTGTACAAATAATCCACACTCAGAGTGTTAAAAAAGTAACACTGAGTCAGTGTTAAAGTTAATGATATAATTAGCTTAGTAATTGAGTGATGATTGAGCATTAATGAAGAACACCTGCTGTTAACTAACTGAACCATTGAAAGAAAAAGAAGAACAGAAAAAAAAGAGACGAGACGAGCAGAAATACAAGAAACACAACTGACTTCAGTCACAGCCTTAGATGAAATCAACACAAGATAAAACAAGACATTAAATCTCTCAAGATCTCAGCAGAGGATGATTAAACAACTCCATAAACAGCATCACCAGCTTCACACGTTACTAACCAGATTGACTTTAGATGTTGATGTTTTAGTTTTGTTTGAGACTGATCACCCGGAAGCGGCTTTTATTGTTGCAGGTGACTTTAATCACTCAAACTTAAAGTCAGTGCTACCCAAGTTTCACCAGCATGTTTCCTGTCACACCAGAGGAAACAAAACCTTAGACCATGTTTACACAAACATGGCTGGAGCTTACGTTGCGACACCCCTCCCCCACCTGGGACAGTCAGATCACCTTTCTTTGTTCCTCACCCCCAAATATGCACCCCTCATCAACCGTGTGAAGCCAACAGTGAAGACCATCAAGGTGTGGCCTGCGGGGGCAGATTCCACACTCCAGGAAAGGTTTCTACACACAGACTGGAGTATGTTTGCTTCTCAAGCCACCAGTGGCGCTCACACAGACATTGACTCTTACACCTCCTCTGTATTGGATCATATCAATATCACCATTGACAGTGTTACAACCCAGAAACAGATCACCACATATCCAAATCAGAAGCCTTGATGAACAAGGAAGTGCGACTCCTGTTGAAGTCACGCAACACTGCCTTCAGATCAGGAGATGCACAAGCCTACAGCACATCCAGAGCAAACCTGAAGAGGGGCATCAAAAGGCCAAGCACTGCTACAAGCTAAAGATAGAGGGACACTTTTCCAACTCTGACCTCGACGCATGTGGCAGGGCATTCAGGCCATCAGTGACTACAAACCCACCCACTCCACCCCCGCAGCCACTGATGTCAACTTCCTGAACGAGCTAAATTACTTTTATGCTCGCTTTGAAAGAGACAACAGAGAAACTGCCACCAAGCTCAATCCCTCAGCTGACCACCCACCAATCATACTCTCCTCCACAGATGTCTGCAAGGCACTGAGCCAGATCAGCGCACAAGGCTGCTGGACCAGACAACATCCCTGGTCGTGTTCTCAGGGCATGTGCGGAGCAGCTCGCTGGGGTTTTTACAGACATTTTCAACCTGTCTCTTGCCCAAGCAGCCGTACCAACATGCTTTAAATGCACTTCCATTGTGTCAGTGCCAAAACACTCTAGTCCGAGGTGCCCTAATGACTACCGCCCTGTAGCACTCACACCCATCGTCATGAAGTGCTTTGAGCGGCTGGTCCTGGAACACCTAAAAGACTCTCTACCATCCACATTGGACTCACACCAGTTTGCCTATCAGAGCAATAGGAGCACAGAGGACGCAGTTTCCATGGCACTGCACTCTGTGCTCACTCACCTGGACAATAAGAACACTTATGCACGTATGCTGTTTGTTGACTTCAGCTCAGCATTCAACACTGTCATCCCAACCAAGTTAATAGCCAAACTTGGAGACCTGGGCATCAATACCTCAATGTGTAACTGGATTTTGGACTTCCTGACCAACAGACCCCAGAATGTTCGATCAGGATTCACCTGCTCCACATCCATCACACTTAACACTGGTGTACCACAGGGCTGTGTGCTAAGCCCGCTTTCTACTCCCTCTTCACCTCCGACTGCAAGCCTGTGTATGGATCTAATTCCATCGTCAAGTTTTCAGACGACACCACGGTGATTGGCCTCATCAGTAACAACGATGAGACTGCCTATAGGGAGGAGATCCAGCACCTGGCCACATGGTGCACTGAAAATAACCTGCTCCTCAACACCACCAAAACGAAGGAGCTCATCGTGGACTTCAGGAAGGAGTCAAGAGGCACACACGACACCATCCACATCAATGGAATGGCTGTTGAGCGTGTCTCCAGTTTCAAGTTCCTGGGGATCCACATCTCGGCGGACATGTTGTGGAAAACCAACACCTCCAGCCTGGTCAAGAAGGCTCACCAGCGCCTCTTCTTTCTGAGGACACTGAGGAAGAATCAGCTCTCCTCTGCTATCCTGGTGAACTTCTATCGCTGCGCAATAGAAAGCATGCTGACCAACTGTGTCACAGTATGGTATGGGAGCTGCTCTGTTGCGGAGCGCAAGGCACTGCAGCGGGTGGTGAAAACTGCCCAGCGCATCACAGGGACTCCACTACCTGCCATCGAACACATCCAGAGGAAACGCTGTCTGCATCGAGCTCGCAGCATCCTTAAGGACTCCTCTCACCCAGCCCACAGACTGTTTTCTCTCCTGCCCTCCGGTAGGCGTTTCAGGTGCCTCCGGACCAGGACCAGCAGACTAAAGAACAGTTTCTTCCCCAGAGCTGTCTCTTTACTGAACTCTACCCCCTGTTGATCCACTTACTCATATATTATTAACTCTTCTCTCCTACCTCACATCGGCCTTATTTGCACTACTGAATGTAAATTTTTATTACAGTAACAACTGTTTACTTTTGTATCTTGCACTACCATACCTAAATTGGACTATGCTCATTTGCACTGCCGACTGTTGTTTACATTATCAATGTTTACATTAACATTTTGCACCGTATGTCTAATTGTAATATGCAATCACTTCCACTGCACTTTTACACCTTGTTTATAGTAATAGTCATCTGTATATATATTATATTGATAGTACATATCACCTGTAAATTCTGTTTATAGTAATAGCCATCTGTATATTTATTCACTATACATATTCACCTGTAAATTCTGTTTATATTAATAACCATCTTTCTATATATATTTATACATATATTCAGTACATATCCTTGTCCTGCACTTATTCAACCATTGTATATACTGCACTTGCTGCTATTGCACTTCTGGTTAGACCTAAACTGCATTTCGTTGCCCTGTACCTGTACTTGTGTAATGACAATAAAGTTGAATCGAATCTAATCTAATCTAATCTAATCTAATCTAATCTAATCTAATCTAATTACCATTATCGAGGTCAGTGTTTGCTTTAGTTGGGCTCTTGGCCCTTGACTTAAAACATTACATTTACTTTGACCACCATAACTGTTTGTTTGTTTAGACATGTTAGTTATGGCAAAGAAATAAATTAGTAAAAAAAGCTCAAAGAAAATAAGATTGTGTGTTTCAATAAAGATGTAATCAGTGGCTTGAGTAAATGATGTAATTTGGAGCATTATCACCAGTAAATTTATTAGTTAATTTTGTTATTGAGCTTATGATATACGTAGTTTAAAATCTGACAGTTTTAATATTAATCTGGAAGACGTTTGAAACTTATTCTGCACTGAAATGAATCTCAACAATGACGACAATCAACATAAAGCTCCAAGTTGCAGTGCATTCTGGGAGCACCAGTCAAAACTCATCCATGGCTGCCAGCATGCAATGCGACATGAATAAAATTATGCAGCTTGTCTATTTCCATTTGTTTTGCTATATTGTTGTGATTTAGTAGCGTGTTTTGTAATGTTCACAGATGATCTGTTTATCTGAATACGTTGATTGCCACCATTGTTGAGATTCATACGCTGAGTCTTGATGTCCGTATGATAATGCAGTTATAAGCTTCTAATGCCAATTTACTTTTAAAAGATTAATCTTAAAACTGATGGATCAAGCATTGTAGCTTATGTGAACAAAAAACAAAGATTTCAACCAGTCACTGACTATGCTTTAAATTAAATCCGCTATGAAAGTCACTAAATGCTGGTGATTTCTTTATTGAAGTCTAACCATCAACACCCAATTGCCTCGGCACTCAGCAGCCAAAGCAATTGTAATGTTTTAAGTCAAGGGTCAAGAGCCCAACTAAAGGAAACACTGACCTCGATAATGGTAATTCAAACAAAACTAAAACATCAACATCTAAAGTCAATCTGATTAGTAACGTGTGAAGCTGTTGATGTTGTTTGTGGAGTTGTTTAATCATCCTCTGCTGAGATCTCGAGAGATTTAATGTCTTCTTTTATCTTGTGTTGATTTCATCTAAGGCTGTGGCTGAAGTCAGTTGTAGTTCTTGTATTTCTGCTTGTCTCGTCTCTTTTTTTCTGTTCTTCTTTCTCTGTCTTTCAATGGTTCAGTTTGTTAACAGCAGGTGTTCTTCATTAATGCTCAATCATCACTCAATTACAAAACTAATTATCTCAGTAAATTTAACACTGCTTCAGTGTTACTATTTTACAGAGGTGGAAAGTCCGGGGGTCAGAAAGCAGTGTTGTATCCGAGTCCAGCGTCCGAGTCCAGTGTCGAAGACTTTCAAAGAGTTAAAGAGTTAAAGTTAATGAGATAATTAAATGACTAATTAAATGATGATTGTGCGTTAGTGATGAACACCTACTGTTACTGAGAATTACAGAGGATCAGATGTTGATGTTTTATTGGTTAAAATGATGCCACCATCATGGAGATCAGTGTTTGCTTTAGTTGGGCTCTTGACCCTTTTACTAACTCAAAGTAATCTGCTTTTAAACAATTACAATATTGTTTCACAACAAATATTTATGCGTTGCTGAATCAAAATTTTAAGGAGAAGATGAGCTTACACTTTCTGTCTGAATGAGCATCATGAAGTGGTCTCTCTTTGGTTTATAGACTGACGTTCAGCTGTTACCGAACTACAAAAAAAAGTACTGTTAAACAAATGCCACCGTAATGCTTCAATATTGAAAAAATAGAAAAAATAATTAAAGAGCTGTATTGGCTCAGGCTTTTAGAAATGAACACTTATTACTGTCACCATTGTTGATCCTCAACAATGGTGACAGTAATTATTCATGCTGCAGTACATGATGGGAGTTTTTACTATGGTGTTACCCAGCATGCACTGCAACATGAAGCAATTTGTTGATTGTCAACATTGTTGAGATTCACATGCTGGTTCTTGATGTCTGTGTGTGTCTAGTACTGCAGTTCTAATTTTCATATGCATAATGTAAATTTAAAATTAATCCACTACAACTATTAGAGCAAGACTTTACTTGCATGCTGTTGTTTTCCAGGATTAACTATATAAAAGCTAAACATATATATAGACATAAACAAACGTTATTTTGACTGTAAACGGGACAGCTCTTGATGACTACCAAAATAGCTGCTCACTGTAGAGCACTGGTCTCTCTGCTTTACAGCACCACATACAGTGTTACAGAGAAAATCTAACACAGGAGTCAAGGGTCAAGAGCCCAACTAAAGCAAACACTGATCTCCATGATGGTGGCATCATTTTAACCAATAAAACATCAACATCTGATCCTCTGTAATTCTCAATAACAGCAGGTGTTCATCACTAACGCACAATCATCATTTAATTTGTCTCTTAATTATCTCATTAACTTTAACTCTTTGAAAGTCCTCGACACTGGATTCGGACACTGAACTCGGATACAACACTGTCAGAAAGTAAAATTCTTGCCATATGTTTCAGCTGTCTCAGACAGCTGATTTCACCAGAGGAGGAACCAAGTCATTAGGCGTGTTCGACTTGAAGCGTCGCTGTGCAGAATGGTCAGTGTATGACATCGAAGTACCGCGAGAGCGGTTCGAAAGCATCAGGATCCATCTGCTCTCTTATTGCTCTCGCGGTACTTTGATGTCACACAGTGATCATTCTGCGCAGCGCTCCTTCAAGTAGAACGCACCTATTCCTTTCAAGCCACAAACGAGTCTCGAGTCAAATCCCAAGTCCTCAAAGAGTTAAAGTTAATGAGATAATTGATTATGATGTGGGATGCCACAGCTACTAATTAAATGATGATTGTGCATTAGTGATGAACACCTGCTGTTATTGAGAATTACAGAGGATCAGCTATTGATGTTTTATTGGTTAAAATGATGCCACCATCATGGAAAGCAGTGTTTGCTTTAGTTGGGCTCTTGACCCTTGACTTTCAGTCTTGATTTTTTTCATTTATGTTTAGGTTTTGCTTAACAAACTCTATGAAACTACAGCATGCAAGCAGAGTGCTGCTCAAAATTGCTTAAAGCAAAATAATTTTAAACCTATGTAACGCATACACAAATTTGAACTCTTATAATATTTAGACACACACAGACATCAATGAATATGAATCTCAACAATGGTGACAATCAACAAAATGCTTCATGCTGCAATGCATGGTGGGTAACACCATAGTAAAAACTCCCATCATGCACTGCAGTGTGAAAAATGATTGTCACCACTGTTGAGGATCATATGGTAAGTGTGCATGTCTAAAAGCCTGAGCCTATCCAGTTCTTTTTGTTCAATATTGAAGCATTATAGTGGTATTTGTTTAATAGGACTTTTTTTTCCTCAGCTCAATGATTGCTGAAAGTCTTTCAATAAACCAAAGAGAAACTGTTTCATGATGTTTATTCAAATGAGTTTTCATATTCAGAAGCCAAAAGTTAATCTGCTACTTCAAGGTTTGATTCAGCAATGCACAAATATTTGCAGTGAAACAATATTGCAATTGCTTAGAAGCAAATTACTTTGAGTTACTAAAAGTGTAAAGAGCCCAATTAAAGCAAACACTGACAACAATTATGGTCAGTTGTTTTTTTGTTTGTTTTTTCAGTTGATTCCATCCAACTGAAGCTGTGGCTCAAGTCATATGTTCTTGTGTTTCTTATTTCTTCAGTGATGTTGCTTTCTTCAGTCAGTTAATTATCTCATTAACTCTATGAGGACTTGGGATTTGACTTGAGACTTGCTTGTGACGAAAGGAATGACTTGGTTCCTCCTCTGGTGAAATCAGCTGCTGAGTTCATGGGTGGAATAAACACATGGCAGGACTTTTACTTTCTGACCCCTGGACTTTCCACCTCTGCTTTTTTAACACTCTGAGTGTGGATTATATATACACTGGGAGTGTTGATTTAACACTGGAGGTTTTACTGTGAAGCTAATAAATATGCAACCAAATGTGGATTTCTTGTTTATGCCTTGTTGTGAAAGTTTTCCAAAATTTTGGTTAATTTCTTTATACCTTTTATCAAAAATGTGTTTTAAAATGCATTTTATTTTACCTCATCACAGCCCAGGCAGCGAGGTCTGATGCTCTGGCAGTAATGGCGTCCACACAGCAGTGCTCCTTCCTTCCAAAAGTAGATCAGGTCCACAAGAGCCTCGCCACACTCGCAGCACACAAAGCAGTTGGGATGCCACAGTCTCGAGTATCCGGCCCTGTCGGCGTACACCACAGGACTGTCCATAGCTGCCAACTGTCCACAGCCACTGCAACGCTGAGAGACAGAGAAGATACGAAGGAGTTAGGGGAAAATAGCAAAGCTGGATCAACAACAAAATGTCAAAATGGTGAAATTAAAGCCCATTGCTATAGTATTACATGTGGAAAACTTTGACTATGTTTTTATTATTACAGCTATCAAGATTAACTTATTGTGAAAAGTGTTGATTAAAGCATTATATTTATATTTAATATTAATATATTTATATTTAATATATTTAAAGCATTATATTTATATTTTTTGTTATCAACTTTTTATTGTTTTTTTCACACAACATCACAACATCCATTCAAAACAACAAGAAAAAAAAGACATAATTAATACAACATCCATTCATGACAAAACACAAAAACAACAACAACAGATATCCTCTACCAGTCGTCTCTGGCTTGCTCAGTTGGGGACACTTAATTTCTAGCGATTATCGCCGATTTGATTGCACAGATACTATTTAAACTAAACTGAGCTAGACAATGACATCTCTGAATTCAATAATGAAATGCCTTTAACTGAAAATTGAAAATTGAGTGTTTAATCTTATCATTATACATTACCTCCAATTTGATACTGTTAAGTGCTTTGACACAATCTGTATTGTAAAAGCGCTATATAAATAAAGGTGACTTAACTTGACTTGACCAGTACTTTAGAAAAAGAACACTGCCAAACATCAACAGCACCATCAATTCGTGCCGCTGTACATAAAAGGAGACATAAACTTGGCTTAACCTTATAATCAATTTGTAATAACGAGGATAAAACAAAGTTTGCATGTGTCCATAGATTATTACAGTCACTGCGGACACTCCCCAAACATATGAAGAAAAGTACCTGCTGACGTAGTATTACAGAAATGCCACTTGTAATTTGGTTGTAGTTTAGTTCAGAATCTTTTGCAAGGAGTTATTATACATGCTCTATGAATAACTTTAAAAAAAAATTTCTTTATTGGCGATTGCTCAATCACTCTTTTCCGGTTGTCCTTGACCGTTGAAGTACTCATAATGATAGAGAGTGGTTTGAAATTTACTATCAGGATTGTAGAATATTTGACAGAGTGAGCAGAGCAAAGGACTGTGCGTGCACTGTTGTTGAAGGGTCACATGATCTCTCGCATTATATTTATATTTAACATAGAATAATATTTTAAGGACTACACGTATTATCAAATATGGACTAAATATTTAACATCAAAATTCAACAGCAATTAACTTTTGTTAATTAAAAATGTACTCTTCAAACTCTGCTTTGACTTTACTTGTGTATGCATGCTTTAGAAAGAGTCTAGGTTTGCTGAGTGCAATGTGCTATACTTTGATTAGTTTGCTCAACTGTGTTGCCAAATATCGTTAACATACATGCCCATGCCAAAAAATTACATTTTCAGTGCACATTCTGTACTTGCTCTGCTTGAGAAAACATGAAAATATACAGTTACAATTTTTTTTCATATGATTTAGTTGAGTAAGTCAATATTTTCAGTAATCAAGAGGTCAGAAAGGTCAGGAAGCAGACAGACTGTCTAAACCAACCAGCTGCTAGCCTCCTCACATCACAGCCTCTTTTATCTAGATATCATACTATAGAGTCTGTGTCTGTTCCCTGAACTAGCAAATACAATAAAAAAAAAAACATGCCAACTGATTTAAGGTTATCAATTTAATTGATACACTGATAAATAAAAAAACAGATATAATAAAGACAAACAAATGATAAAGCTTTGCTTGATGAATATTAGATCCATTTCTACAAAAGTGCTTAAATGATATACAGCCTTAAAGAGAGCAGTCCGGAAAATGGAGCGCAGCTGGAAGAAAACAAAACTAGAGGTATTTCGAACTGCATGGAAGGACAGTGTTTCTGCCTATAGAAAGGTAGAAAACCCGCTAGATCTTCTTCTTGACACTGTTAGAAGAACAAACATAACCCTTGGTATTTATTTGATACAGTGGCTAAATTAATGAGAAATACAGCTTCAACAAGTTCAGTCCCCCTGAGGAACAATTCTTTACTAGTAATTTCCTATTACTAAATCCTAAAAGTACATAAATAAATAAACCACACAAGTTTTAATTACTGGACCAAATGCCTCTGCATTCAATAACCTAGAATACTCTTTAACACTCGATGGCTGCTTTATCAAGTCTTCATCAACAGTTAGCAGTCTGGATGTGCTATTTTATAGCAATCTTTCATTCAAAAGCCACATCTCTAGCATTTGTAAAACCACATTTTTCTATCTTAAAAATATCTCTAACTTGACACATATGCTCACAAATGACAGATGCAGACAAGTTCATCCATGTGTTCATGATGTCAAGGCAGATTATTCTAAATTATTGTATAGCTGTATTGGATGGTTGGCCTGCATGCTTAATAAACAAACTCCAGCTGGTTCAAACTGCAGCAGATCGAGTTTTTCTAGAACCAGGAATCATATTAGCTGCTTCTGTCAACACTGCACTGGCTCTCTATTGAACATTGCATACATTTTTAAAAACTGCTGATTACTTACAAAGCTGTAAATGGTTTCTCAGTACTTGAGTGAGCTCTTATTGCAGTTCCTCCTGTATATTGCGATCTCAATATTCTGGCCAATTGACAATACCTAGAATATCAAAATCAACTGCGGGCGGCAGATCCTTTTCCTATTTAGCTCCCAAACTCTGGAACAATCTACCTAACACTGTTCGGGAGACAGACACACTTTGTCAGTTTAAATCTAGATTAAAGACCCATCTCTTTAACCTGGCTTACACACACTATCACTATCACACTATCACACTATCACATTTCTATTATTCAAATCTGTTATAGGATTGTTAGCCTGCATTAATTAGGTCAACTGTGATGTACCCTAATCTTCAAGTAGTAGGAACTAGATAAATATTATGAACGATACCAATCCACAATCTTTTAGCCTGGAATTAAACTACACCATGTTTGCTCATTTGACCAGAGAAGAACTTGTCCCCTGACTGAGCCTGGTTTCTTCCAAGGTTTTTCTTTCTCCATTTCTAGCACTGAATACCTCTGGCTTGCTTAGTTGGGGACACTTAATATTCAGCAATATTACTGAACTGACTGTACTGACATTATTGGACACAGTTGAACATAACTGCTTTCATAATTGATGAGCTTTACACAGTTTTTGAACTGAACTGAATAAATACTGATCTGAACAATGACACTAATGTTTTATTTTATTTTATTTATTTTGCTAAATTGATCTCTGTTGTCTCAGTGAATCACAATTTTTTTTGTTTATCCATGTAAAGCTGATAAATCTATCTATCCACGGCTTATATGGTCTGTCTTCCCCTGGTATAATGGTATACGCTTAAAAATAAAGTTGCTTCACGATTCCATAGAAGAACCTTTTTGTCTAAATGGTTCCATAAATAACCTTTAACATCTGATTCACAAAAGGTTATTTGTGGTGAAAGAAGATTCTTCAGATTTTAAAAAGCTAAGGAAGAGATGGTTCTTTAAAGAACCTTTGACTGAATGGTTCTTTGTGGAACCAAAAATGGTTCTTCTATGGCATCGCTTGAAGAACCTTTTGAAGTACCTTTATTTTTACCAATTTTATTTACCTAGTAGTAGGATAGACTAGTAGTATATACAGACAATTAAGGGTGTCAATAGGTGTCAAATTACTTAAGTCTAGGTCAACAAAAACTCTATACAATCACCAGAAGTTTGATAGAACACTGCTGGCCTGCTGTCTCTTTGTTTACAGTTATGCCATCATATCTTCACAAGTGATAATCACCTCAGAAACAATGGTGATAATTGTTAAATAAAAAGGAAAAAGAAGATTGTTCTTGTGAGTGCGGATCATAATTTCTTATACAAAACACCTCAGAAACAAGCCATAAACAACCAAAATGCAGAGGCAAAGTCCTCACATTTTTTATTATTTATTTTTTTTAATTGTATGTTAAACATTACATAGATTACCCGAGTAAAAATCTATTTTGTACTTTTACATTAAAAATGTAATTAATAGGCTATTCTATTTATTGAAACCAAGTATAATCTCACCAGTTTAGTGTTTTTAAGCATTTTACATTTATTCCAAAATAATAACTCAAGGCAGTAACAATTTAAGCAAAATAATTATATAACCAATTATATATTTTATTAAAGAACTGATGTTCAGCTGTTCTTTTTCCTAATAAACAATTCAGATCATCAGAGCTCTGTAAACACTGGTCTCAGAAGGATGTACCTTTAATTTCAACAAGCTCATCAGTGCACATGACGGACATTAACCGAGCCTAGCGATGACAGAAAGATAGAGATGGCAGATAAAATACAAAAGAGGAAAAGTCTGCAGAACAAAAGAAGGCTTACACCGTGTCTAGTTGTCCTGTTGCCGTCTGTCTACACTGGACGCGACAAAGTGACCATTGAAAATCATTTGAAATTTGTGTCAATATGTCATAAATAGAACGCGGCAGCAGTTTACTGTTGGGGATTATCGTGTTGCGGCGCCGCTTTCAGTGTAGACTGCATCACTGATTATAATGAGTTCTATAGTATTTTGTCGTGGCTTGTCGCTCGCATCCGATGTAGACACGGTGTTACGATAAAGCAAGAAGTAGGACCCATGCCTTTACATCAGCTTTCCAGCGCTGGAGAGAACTCAAGGAGTTCTGTTTCACAGAACTAATCGTTGCCTGGGTTGCGTACGTATGTGTGGGGTGGAGCTATTAAAATAGGGGCGAGACCCTTTTGGGTTAGGGGCA
The DNA here is from genome assembly GCF_012432095.1 of Onychostoma macrolepis. Taxonomy (NCBI): domain Eukaryota; kingdom Metazoa; phylum Chordata; class Actinopteri; order Cypriniformes; family Cyprinidae; genus Onychostoma; species Onychostoma macrolepis. The sequence continues at coordinate 34,257,141 of NC_081176.1, read as the reverse complement.
TGTTTGTTTTGGTGAATTCAAATGTCAAAATTGGCTACCAGAAATCAGTGGAGAATCAACAACTGGCAGACGATCTGAATGAGTTCTATTGCAGGTTTGAAAAAACACCCCACACCTGCCCTGAACACCTCTCCACACAACCATTAACACCTCCTGCAACCCCCCTCTCCCCCACACCTGCACTTCAGATCAGCGAAGACGATGTGCGCCAGGTCTTCCAGAAGCAGAAAAGGAAAAAAGCACCAGGCCCAGATTGTGTTACACCAGTCTGTCTGAAATCCTGTGCTGACCAGCTGGCCCCCATCTTCACACAGATCTTCAACAGATCACTGCTGTGCAAAGTCCCTTCATGCTTCAAACGCTCCACCATCATCCCCATCCCAAAGAAATCCAAAATTACTGGACTAAATGACTACAGACCTGTGGCTCTAACGTCTGTGGTCATGAAGTCAAAAACTGGTGCTAGCCCACCTGAAGGACATTACTGGACCCTTGCTGGATCCTCTTCGGTTTGCCTACAGAGCAAACAGGTCTGTGGATGATGCAGTCAATATGGGACTGCATTATGTTCTGACCAGGGACTTATGTGAGGATCCTGTTTGTGGACTTAAAAAAAGCTCAGCTTTTAACACTATCCTCTAACTCTGTCTGTCAGTGGATCTATAGCTTCCTGACAGACAGGCAGCAGCTAGTGAGGCTGGGAAAATACACATCCAGCACCCGTACGGTCAGCACTGGAGCTCCTCAGGGCTGTGTCCTCTCCCCACTACTCTTCTCCCTCTACACCAATGACTGCACATCTAAAGACCCCTCTGTCAAGCTCCTGAAGTTTGCAGATGATACTACAGTCATCGGTCTCATCCAGAACGGTGACGAGTCTGCTTACTGACAGGAGGTTGAGCAGCTGGCTGTCTGGTGCAGTCTTAACAACCTGGAGCTCAACACACTCAAAACAGTGGAGATGATTGTGGACTTCAGGAGAAACCCCCTGCACTCCCCCCACTCACCATCATTAACAGCACTGTAACGACAGTGGAGTCATTCAGGTTCCTGGGCACCACTATCTCCCAGGACCTGAAGTGGGACAATCACATTGAGTCCATTGTTAAAAAGGCCCAGCAGAGGTTGTACTTCCTTCACCAGCTGAGGAAGTTCAACCTGCAACAGGAGCTGCTGAAACAGTTCTACTCCATCATCACTGAATCCATCCTCTGCACTTCAATAACTGTCTGGTTCAGCTCAGCTACCAAATCTGACCTCAGAAGACTACAGAGAGTAGTCCGGACTGCTGAGCGAATCATTGGTACAACCCTCCCTACTCTCCAAGAACTGTACCTATCCAGAGTGAGCAAAAGGGCTAGCAAAATCACTCTGGACCCCTCACATCCAGCACACTCCCTCTTTGAACTGTTGCCGTCTGGTCGACACTACAGAGCTCTGATCACCAGAACGGCCAGGCACAGGAACAGTTTCTTCCTTCAGGCAATCCATCTTTTGAATACTTGACAATATTTGTGGAACACACAACACTATTTATACACTTATACACTTATCTAACACACATCCTTAGTCTACATTTCAAATTTGCACATAAAATACCTGTACATACAAAACCGTCTAATGTAATATACCTGTACACACAATTGTCAATTTGTATATTGTTCTTGTTCTATTTTTAATTCTTTTTATTATCTGTTTTTGTTCTGTCACTGTCATTCTGTTGCACTGTGGAAGCTTCTGTCACGTAAACAAATTCCTCATATGTGTAAACATACCTGGCAATAAAGCTCATTCTGATTCTTCTTCTGAATTACCACTTTTGCACTCGCATGTTGAAAAAAAAGTTGAAATCGCTTTTCATTAAATTAATTTTCTCTCAGTGCTTATAACAGTGTTTTAAAACAAACACTTATGCATTACCAAAGAAAGAGATGTTTTAAAGTTAAGTTGGAACAGATTACTGGTACAATAGACATTAAACTCTACTCTACCAAAGCTGAAAAACATTAAAAGGTGTTGAAGTTGATTTTTCATTACTGATATAACTGCTCTGCTTTTCATATGCAAAGATACTGCAGCAAACCATACAGAGAGATTTAGACATCAACACTCATCATACAAACCTCAACAATGGTGACAATCATCAAACTAATTCAGACAAACATATCAACTGCAATGCATGCTGGGAATCATGAATGAGTTTTATACTATGTTGATACCCAGCATACATTTCAGCATAAAATGTTATTGTTGATTGTCACCATTGTTGAGTTTCTGTATCATACTTCTGTTAATTCACAGAAGTATGACAGATGTGTCCCTGCTTTAATCTTGCACGCTTGCACATCACACATAAAAACTCAAAACACTTGTTAGCCATTATTTAAATAATCTCACAATCGCCTGATCCCAGTAGATCTCAGTTTTCACTGTCTCAACAAATGTATTTTTTGTACATTACTAAAACAGGTAACAAAAACCTAACGTTGATGTACAAGAGTCAAGAAAGAGTCAAAGCAAACGCTGATCACAATAATGGTGGTTTGTTGAAATTTCAAAATTTTTTCAACATTAATTGCGGTTGCAAAAACGATGTTGATTCAATTCAATCAACATTGTCAACTCAATTTTTAACATTGATTCAGTGGTCTCTTGCTATCAGGGTATGTTTGTGTTTAATTCACTTTAGGGATATAAAGCTATAAATTACCTTCAGGAGGAGATTAAATATCTATTTGAGCATGTCCTTAATGGTAGGGTGTTGGGTTAGTCTTTAGAATTAGCTTGCGTTTACACGGTCAGCCATTTGCAAAGACTGAACTAAACTCACATATTCACTCTTATTGCTGAGAGCAGACTGTGCTGTTCCATTTGTGGTAGTCTCAGGATCTGGCTGTTCTTGGGAGTCCTTTTCATTCTTCACTGCTGTACATTTTTCTCCAGGCAGGGCAACCTCTCCTACTGCTAAGGATTCCTCCTTAAAGGATTTCACAAACTGAGCCATAGCTTTCAACTCCACCTCAGACAGGCTGTGGCAGTATGCAGGGTCGTGATCGTAGGAAGGTAGCTGTTTTATCAGTTGCTTGTGGCGATATAACGATCCTGCTGTGCCAGCCACAGGTCGCCTTTCTTCAGGGAGAAGCTCCATGTACTGCATCGCCTGACAGACAGACAGACAGACAGAATTATGCCTGGTCTCAGTGTTTATACATAGGCATTAGTGCATAACATTTACAAATATGCTGGGACATAGAATTTGGACATACAAAACATAAATATTGTTACATATTTACAGCTAAAAAAGTACAAATCTTTTAAATCATAAAGATACTTGTATAGATGTTTTTATCAATTTTATGAATTTTATCAATAAATGAATTTGATTTCTATATCCCTTAAACTATAACCCAAAACCTAAACATACCCATTTTATAGAGAATATAAAAATAACATATAAAACATCATAGACAGAAATGTGCAGGAAAATGACCATTTTAGTAATTAATAGCATTTAAAATTTTGGATTTTGTGCCACTAATCCCACAGGTTAAACCTAACCATAATCATTTTTTAAAAATATGCACAGTATAAAGAGTATAAATGACAGACAGACAAGTGCAATCACAATAATAGAACCACACTTTATGTAAAAAAAAAACAAAAACAAAAACCACTTCTGAAAAAAAACAGTGAAATAATTGTATAGTTTAATTCTTGTTTAGAGAATTACCAAAAGAAACATGATTGATATCTTGAGTGCCAAAACCGTTCAGAGAATATTACAGGGCATCTTATGTCAAGATGATTTACTTATCCATATAATAAAATTGGATTATGGATAAGTAAAAATTACGTTTTAATGTAATTTTAACATAACATAAACATAAATTAACATAAAAATTTATGTTTGTGAAAATTACAACATTTTTTAACAAACAGTGTAGACTATGTGCGACTGTGGCTTAGTTTCTCGATTTAAAGTAAATGCAGAAAAATTGATGATCTCAGGAAGCTGGCCTACTCCGTTAAATGATCACGGCTGTACTTGGCCAAATATACATGGCTCTCAGAAAAAATAAAAACAGACTTGGCAAGGTGGGAAGTACTAACTCTCTCTATGTTTGGTAGGGTAGAAACGATCAAAACGAATGCATTACTCAGACTTCTTTTCCTATTTCAGTCTCTTTCAGTGTGGGTTCCGGTCTCAGCATTTAGTAAATTAATATTTATTTGGCAGAATAAAAGACCAAGAATAATCTAGTTCTCTCAATTTTATGGTACCATTTTGGCTGCTCAGGGCTACAGCTGCTTGGAATAGTAATCATAGGGAGGTAGAACAGGTTACTACTGAACAAAATTCAAATTATATTTGATAGTTTTGCCATTTATGGACTTGCATGCATAGAAAAAGTTAAGAAAGTAAATATATTCTCAAAATTTGGTCCACAACGCAAAAGGAGATGAGAGTACACTACCCATTATGATTAATCCAGTTTTACTTCCTTCTATATAGTGGCTGTAGTAGATAGGAAGATCTCTAAATATATCTAAAGATCAGAGGTGGGTAAGCTGTAAAAAAATAAGTGTAATTTTAACTGTAAAATTTTGAAACTGTTAATAGGTTAACAGTAAGTTCCCGTACTAAATACAGAGAAAAACCGTAAAAGATCTAACCAGACATTTCATGTAATTTTACAGTAAAATGCTGTTAACTGTACAGTTTGTAGAAGTAAAAAAAATAACAAATCAATGTATAATTTACAGTCAAAAACTGTAAACTGATATTCCCAGAATTCCCTGCATGACATTCCACATTTGTTTAAATAATCATTTTTTTTAATAGTTTTTGTTATCAGTCATGTACATTTGGGCTTTATGTTACATCTTCTGTTGTTTAATGAAAGTTTATTGCATTAAGTATCATGTTTGTTACCATGATGGTGTTTTGTGTTTGCATGAATGACTCTGTGCACCCTCTGTATATTAGTATATAACTCTGTTTGTGATGAAATGATTTGTGTTGAGTTTTGGTTCTTCATGTGGTTTTCTCTTTTACCGCCTGCACTATTATGGTAGTTGTCAGTATGTTTAAGGTAAATTTTAATAGCAGTGTGTGTTGTTGAATTTATTGGTTTACGTTCAGATTTCCTTGTTTGCAAATTACAGTTTTTGTACTGTAAATGTGTTTATAGTTTTTCTGTATTTTTTTACAAAATTATTCTGGCAACCACAGCTGCTAAAATCTTTTTGTAAAAATTACAGAATTTTTTTTACAGTGGTCAGAACGTAAAAGTCCTGCCATATGTTTGTTACACCCATGAACTCAGCAGCTGATTTCACCAGAGGAGGAACAAAGTCATTCCTTTCAAGTCACAAGCAAGTCTCAAGTCAAATCCCAAGTCCTCAAAGAGTTTAAGTTAATGAGATAATTAAGTGACTAATTAAATAATGATTGTGCATTAGTGATGAACACCTGCTGTTGAGAATTACAGAGGATCAGATGTTGTTTTATTGGTTAAAATGTTGCCACCATCTTGGAGATCAGTGTTTGCTTTAGTTAGGCTCTTGACCCTTTTCAAAGTAATAATTCAAAGTAATTTAGAGTAAGTTGTGTGTCTGAGCATCAGACTTTTTCCAGGTGTTTCATCTGCATCATCTATATTTTCATCGGTTCTTTTTATGAGTTGCTTATTGTTGTGTAGAACAAAATCAACCAACATTTAAATCTCTTAATAGAAAAACACTGACCAATCTTTAAATCTCTCAATTGTTCCTGAATACTCAGACATGTGTCACTGGAGCGCTGATATATGTGCTAGACAAGACAACACTACATCATATAACATCAATGTTATATGAGCCCTAAAACTTGCTCTATGGCAAAGCAATAAGGCATTACAGAAATAACAGTAAAGCTGCTTTGGAACCATGCACTTTATACAAAACCAAGCACTTTATACAAATAAATTTGACTTCACATTACCTAAATGTACCCTGCAGAAAAGGTCTAAACAGTTGAACGAATCTGAACAAATCTTTCTGGTAAATGGAATTAACTGAATAGATTTGTGAATGAATTGGGTGAATGGATTCAAAAGAATCAAGTCACTGAGATGAATCAAAATCCTCATATTTTTATCTAAGGTTATCATACTGTCAGAATCTCATACTGGCCCATGCCTAAGTGAGACTGGGGAAATTCATGTCAAACAGCCGCTTGACCAACACTGGTGCCCCTCAGAGATGTGTTCTCTCCCCACTGCTCTTCTCCCTGTACACTAACGACTGCACCTCTAAAGACCGCTCTGTCAAGTCAAGTCACCTTTATTTATATAGCGTTTTTAACACTACAGATTGTGTCAAAGCACTTAACAGTATGAAACTGGAGGATAGTCAGTAATGTATAATGATAAGATTAAACACTCAATTTTCAGTTAAAGGCATTTCATTATTGAATTCAGAGATGTCATTGTTTAGCTCAGTTTAGTTTAAATAGTATCTGTGCAATCAAATCAGCGATAATCGCTAGAAATTAATTAAGTGTCCCCAACTGAGCAAGCCAGGGGCAACAGCGGCAAGGAACCAAAACTCCCTCTGTGACAGAATGGAGAAAAAAACCTTGGGAGAAACCAGGCTCAGTCGGGGGGCCAGTTCTCCTCTGGCCAGACGAAACCCGCAGTTCAATTCCAACCGCAGCCATGTCAGATTGTGTAAAGGGCTTATCTGATTCCTGTGGTCTTGTCCCGATGGAGCATTTTAATTTATAATTGAATGTATTTGTTATATTTGTGTTTCATTCATTATTTGAAGTTTTTCATTTATATGATTTATTCATTTGCTATAATTGTAATGTATAGTTTAATGCATTTATTGTTTCTCGGTCTATTTTTATATTATATATTTGTTAGTTTATTATAATTTAAATTTATGTCTCTGGGGCTCATCTAGGTGTCCTGGTCTCCGCTGATGATCAGGGCTGCAGACATCTCTTGGTGCTGATCCACCATCTGATTGGATACGGACTGAGAAACAGAATAAGAAAGAAACAGACTAATATTAGCGTAGATGCCGTTCTTCTTACGATGTAACGAGTACATTGTGTGTTATGGGGAGAGTTCCCGGTTTCCGGTTGACCTAATTAATGCAGCCTAATAATCCATTAACGGATTTGAATAATAGAAGCATATTAGTGTGTTATGTGTAAGCCAGGTTAAAGAGATGTGTCTTTACTCTAGATTTAAACTGACAGAGTGTGTCTGCCTCCCGAACAGTGTTAGGTAGATTGTTCCAGAGTTTGGGTGCTAAATAGGAAAAGGATCTGCCGCCCGCAGCGGACATGGAGGACTATAATGTGATAAGAGCTCGCTCAAGTACTGAGGAGCTAAGCCATTCAGGGCTTTATAAGTAATTAACAAGATTTTAAAATCTATCCGATGTTTGATTGGGAGCCAGTGCAGTGTTGACAGACTAATATGGTCATATTTCCTGGTTCTAGTAAGGACTCTAGCTGCTGCATTTTGGACCAACTGTAGTTTGTTGATCAAGCGTGCAGAACAACCACCCAATAAAGCATTAGACTAAAGCATAGTCTAACCTTGAGGTCATAAACGCATGAATTAGTATTTCTGCATTTGACGTTGAGAACATAGGTCGCAATTTAGATATGTTTTTGAGATGGAAAAACGCAGTTTTACAGATGCTAGAAACATGGCTTTCAAATGAAAGATTGCTATCAAACAGGACACCTAGGTTCCTAACTGATGAAGAAGAATTGACAGAGCAGCCGTCAAGTGTTAGATAGTGTTCTAGATTATTACATGTGGGGTTTTTAGGTCCAATAATTTACACCTCTGTTTTTTCAGAAAGTTTTTTCCAGTTTTTCATATCGACAATGCATTCCGTTAGTTTCTCAATTTGGTGTGTTTAACCGGGCCGTGTAGAAATATAGAGCTGAGTATCATCAGCATAACAGTGAAAGCTAACACCATGTCTCCTGATAATATCTCCCAAGGGTAACATGTAAAGCGTGAAAAGTAACAGCCCTAGTACTGAGCCTTGAGGTACTCCATGCTGCACTTGTGATCGATATGCTACCTCTTCATTCACTGCTATGAACTGATGGCGGTCAGATAAGTACGATTTGAACCATGCTAAGGCACTGTCACTAATGGCAACAAAGTTTTCTAGTCTATTCAAAAGAATGTTGTGGTCGATAGTGTCGAACGCAGCGCCAAGATCCAGTACAACTAATAAAGAGATACAACCACGATCAGGTGATAGAAGCAGGTAATTTGTAACTCTAATGAGAGCAGTCTCAGTACTATGATACGGTCTAAATCCTGACTGGAATTCCTCACAGACACCATTTTTCTCTAAGAAGGAATATAAATTGTGAGGACCTTTTCTAGTATCTTTGACAGAAAAGGGAGATTTGAGATCGGTCTGTAATTAACTAGATCTTTGGGGTCAAGTTGTGGTTGTTTAATGAGAGGCTTAACAGCCAATTTGAAGGTTTTGGGGACATATCCTAATGACAATGATGAATTAATAATAGCCAAAAGAGGATCTATGACTTCTGGAAGCAGCTCTTTTAGTAGTTTAGATGGAATAGGGTCTAACATACATGTTGGTTTAGATGATTTAACAAGTTTATACAATTCTTCCTCTCCTACAGTAGAGAATGAGTGGAATTGTTTCTCAGGGGATCTATAGTGCTGATGCGATACTGTAGCTGACGGCTGCATGGTTACAATTTTATCTCTGATAGTATCGATCTTGGAAGTAAAGTAGTTCATAAAGTCATTACTGCTGTGCTGTTGGGAAATGCCAACACCTGTTGATGCTTTATTTTTCGTTAATTTAGTCACTGTATTGAATAAATACCGGGGGTTATGTTTGTTTTCTTCTTGAAGAGACGAAAAGTAATTATCTAGCAGTTTTTAAAGCTTTTCTGTAGGATAGGGTACTTTCCCACCAAGCTTTACGAAATACCTCTAGTTTTGTTTTCCTCCAGCTGCGCTCCATTTTCTGGGCTGCTCTCTTTGGGGCGCGAGTGTGCTTATTATACCACAGTGTTGGACTCTTATCCTTAATCTTCCTTCAGCGTAAAGGAGCAACTGTATCTAAAGTGCTAGAAAAGAGTTCATAGTTTCTGTTACATTGAAGTTATTAAAGAAACACTGAAGCAGAGCTGAACTCAATGAGAATGGCGAACAGAAACACAACAACAGCAACTGACTTAGTCACAGCCTCAGATGAAATCAACTGAAATAAAACACATTAAATCTCTCAAGATTTCAGCAGAGGAAGATTAAACAACTCCACAAACAGCATAACCAGCTTCACTTACAGTATTACTAACCAGTTTGACTTTATTTCTGTCATACAAAAGTTCTTAATGAGAATTAACAAAGGTTTAGATGTTGGTTTCATTTCACAAACTTCACCATCACCGTGGTCAGTGTTTGCTTTGGTTGGGCTCTCGACCCTTAAGTTTATATTACTATTATTTATTTTTATGTTTTTCTTTTTCTGCTATAATTCTGTTTACAGCCATGAATGAGTTTTGATTGGTGCACCCAGAATGCACTGCAGCATGAATCTTTTTGTTTATTGTCACCATAGTTGAGATTCATATGCTGATTCTTGATGAATGTTTGTGTCAAAATTATGCAGATGTTCAAAATGTCTTGTGTGCAAAGTGTTTTTAAAATCCATCAAATTATCTGAGTAAAAATGTATTTTAATCGACATCACACCTTATTTTCACATGTTAACATCAAATAATCACACATTGGGACTCTGGATGAGATCAGTGAATCAGAACATTACTCAACACAAGTCACTATTAATGACCAGCCAAAACCAACAGATAATGTTTTCTTCTGGCTTTTTTGCCATAACAAATGTGCTTTGCAAACACAGATTTACAGCAGCCAGAGAAAAAAACTGATGTTACAAAGTCAAGAGTCAAGAGCCCAACTAAAGCAAACACTGATCACATTAATTCAAAGGAAACAAATTCAGCATCTAAACCTCTGTTCTAAATAACTTTTTTAGACAAACTGGTTAGTAATAAGTGAAGCTGGTGATGCTGTTTGTGGAGTTGTTTAATCCTCCTCAGCTGAGATTTTCAGAGATTTAATGTTTTATTTCAGGTAATTTTATCTAAGGCTGTGACTGGAAGTCAGTTGTAGTTGTTTCTGTATTTTTTATTTATTTATTTTTTTATTTTTTGCATTCATTATTGCATTCAGTATTCAGTATTGCATTCATTCTAACTGGTTAAGAATAGCACATCTATGACACAAATTGTGTGATTTTTGACACATTAGTGTGTTAAATATTTTAACACACTGCCTGTGTTAAAAAGAATAACACACTGGTTGTGTTAAAATTGAATTAACACAAAATGTGTTGTCCCTAACTTGACACACAGGTGTGTTAATATATAACACAGGTTGTGTTGTTTTTAACACATCTGTTTTTTTAACACACTAATGTGTCATAAATCACACAATTTGTGTCATATTTGTGTCATCATGACACATTAGTGTGTTAAATATTTTAAGAATATTAACCTGTGTTAAGAAGAATATAACACTGGTTGTGTTAAAATTGAATTAACACAAAATGTGTTGTCCTTAACTTGACACACAGGTGAGTTAAAGTACAACACAGGTTGTGTTGTTTTTAACACATTTGTTTTAAGAGTGTACTTGAAACCAGACCTCTATGAAATACTGAAAATATTGCTATAAATTGTAGCAACACCTCCCCCTTTACCTTTTGGACATGGTTCATGTTTGTAACAGTAATCTTGGGGTGTAGACTCGTTTAAAGTAATGTAATCATCTGGTTTCAGCCAGGTTTCTGTCAAACAAAGCACATCTAGTTTATGGTCAGTGAACATATCATTTACAAAAAGTGCTTTTGTAGAAAGGGATCTAATATTCAATAATCCATGCTTTATCATGTGTTTATCTGTATTATATCTGTTTTTTATTTGTTGAACATCAATTAAATTGTTAGTCTAGTATGGGGAACAGACACAGTCTCTATAGTGTGATATCTAGGTGATGGAGTCTCTATGTGCTGAGAATTAACTGACTTCTGACGTGAGGCGGCTAGCAGATGGTCAGTTTAGCCAGTCTGTCCTGATCTGTCAAGCTCCTGAAGTTTGCAGACGACACCACACTCATCGGCCTCATCCAGGACGGTGACAAGTCTGCCTACAGACAGGAGGTTTAAGAGCTGGCTGTCTGGTGCAGTCTAAACAACCTGGAGCTCAACACGCTCAAAACTGTGGAGATGATCGTGGACTTCAGGAGAAACCCCCCTGCACTCCCCCCACTCACCATCATAGACAACACTGTGACTGCAGTGGAGACATTTAAGTTCCTGGGACCAATCATCTCTCAGGACCTGAATTGGGACACTCACATCAACTCCATTGTAAAAAAAGCCCAACAAAGGTTATACTTCCTTCACCAGCTGAGGAAGTTTAACCTGCCACAGGAGCTGCTGAAACAGTTCTACTCAGCCGTTATTGAGTCTGTCCTGTGCACTTCAATAACTGTCTGGTTTGGCTCAGCTACAAAATCAGGGATCAGAAGACTACAGAGAATGGTTCGGACTGCTGAACGGATTATTGGTGCCACCCTGCCCACCCTTCAAGAACTGTATACATCCAGACTGAGGAAAAGGGCTCAGAAAATCACTCTGGATCCCTCACATCCAAGTCATCCCCTTTTTGAACTTTTGCCACCTGGCCGGCGCTACAGAGCCCCAATTATCAAGACAGCGAGGCACAAGAACAGTTTCTTCCCCCAGACAATCCACAGTTAAATGCCCCCCCCCCCCCCCATATTATGCAATAACAATGTGCAATAACCTTATTACCACCTCCATCCTAGTACATCCATGCATCTCCATCTATTCTATCCCATTCTATCATCTATCACTGTAAAAAAAAAAAAAAAAAGTTGACCTAACTCAAAAAAATAAGGCAACCTATTGCAATCAACATTTTAAGTTAACTCAACTAGCAACTGACAACTTAAAAACTTTAGTTCATCTAATGAATAAAAGTCAGTCCTACTGGGTGTTAAAAGATGTCAGAGCAGCCCACTGTAAAAAAAAAAAGTTGACCTAACTCAAAAAAATAAGGCAACCTATCGCAATCAACTTTTTAAGTTAACTCAACTAGCAACCGACAACTTAAAAACTTGAAATGAATAATACTACCCATGTTATGTAGAAAACTTTGAAAATAAACAAATCTAAAAGAAAGAGAATTGCTAAAACATCTTTGCAGTATAAAAAAAAATAAATAGTTGTATCAACTTAAAATAATTTGTTACCCCGCTGACTTAAATTTTTTCATTTAGTCAGCTAAAATATTCCAGTTGTGCCTTAAATTAACATTGAGTAACTTAACATTTCAAGTTAACTAAACTAAAAAATTTTAAGTCAATTTTAAGTTTTTTTTGTTTTTTTTACAGTGTATAGCACAACTGTACATACAATCATTTATGTTTCAAATTATTTTTCTTTTTCAATTTTTTTGTTTATTTATATTTATATATGTGTATTTTTTATTCTCATCTTATTTTTATTGTCTGTGTGTCGTTGTTGTCTCTGTAAACTGGAAGCTTATGACACTAAAACAAATTCCTTGTATGCGCAAGCATCTCTCTTTCTGATTCTGATTTGCAACATCTTCTTTAATAGCGACAACAGATACACAAAGTTTAGTTTATTGATGTCAATTTTGATGATCATTAAGCCTTATTTATTTCACAAAATTTATGAAAACCAGAGCTCATTCAGGGCTTATTAACAAAAGATCAGGGTCTTCAGCCAGTATCTAGCTGTGTTGCTACAATAAGCCATGATAGGTCTTCAATTTACTAAATGGGACCCTGCTTTGTGAAAAAAATAATAGTCACATTTCAAATAACTCGATTTAAATTTTCCAGAATAAAATGTTTACACTTTCAAAAATCAGCATTTTAAACAAAAACAGCACAAATGCTTCACTCATTCAAGTCAAACAGCAGAAATGTAAATGTGCCTCCAACAACTAACAAAGAAAAAAGCTATCCAAAAAGCTAGATTTTTATTGTAAAACAGCGGTGTACAGAGAAACCTGAGAGAAAAACAAAAGATGAAAGGGTTTTAGGCACACAGGCGGCATGATTCCTGGCAGCCGACTGTGGACAAAGTATAGGGCTTGTTTCCAGAGCCCTGTCCTACTGCACATGTGTGCAGACCCTCCCTGCTGAAAATAGACGACTAAATGAGAGCTTTGTTTCACAAAGCAGACCCTGTGAGCTGCTGTACTCTCTGGTGGTGGTAGTAGCAGCCAGCGCATTCTGCTATCAAAATAAACAGTACAAATCCCCAAGCTAGCCTGGCATCCTTCATCCACTCTTCTACCTTGCCATACAATGATCCTCTCTAATTTATGTGAGATCAGTCAGACAAATTTATTTGTGGCTTTTTCCATTAAGTCAAATGTAAGGTATGTGCCCAACAACACGATTAAGCAAGGCTGCTCCATACCTTTAGCTAATAGAGAGGGCTATTTTTAACTTGAGTTGCAAGTGTTTCACCAAACACCAGCCAAATGCCTGTAAGACCTGTAAAACATAGTAGACTGACATTTGACAAGAAATGCCAGAAACCTAAGAAATAATTATACTATATATGTACTATGATACTGTTGAAATCTTGATTCTAACTGGTTCACTGATTTTCAGACTTGTTGATGATTGTCGTTTAACTTCACTGCTGTGAAGTAGTTCCAGGTGCATTACAGTTTCATGTCACTTAATTAAAATTAATAGTCAACCACAACAAAAGAACCAAAAAAAGACTAATTTTATGTGCACATGACAAGGTAAGAAATAGTGGTTTGGAAAATGAATAATTCGGTAACACTTTAGAATAGGGAAATATGGTTATGCTAGAAATATGGTTAAACTGAGCTGGACAATGACATTTCTGAATTAAATAATGAAATGCCTTTAACTGAAAATTGAGTGTTTAATCTTATTATACATTACTGACACTCTATCTTTCAATTTGATACTGTTAAGTGCTTTGACACAATCTGTATTGTTAAAAGCGCTATATAAATAAAGGTGACTTGACTTGACTTGACTATGCAGAATAATGCATTAATATGTGCTTTATAAGTACTAATAAACAGAAACTATACTAGTAATGTGGGTGCTAATAGGCAACTAATTATTAGCAAGAAATGGTCCTTAAAATAATGTGTTACCAATAAAGACTCTGTCCAAACTGTGCACTTTAAGCACATAAGATTGGGCCACACTGTGACAAGAAACTGAACCAGAAAAGTGCCAAGAACTAGAAAGTTTTATTTCGGAAGCAAAGATGTCTCTTAAAAATCTTCTCTCCACAATCTGAAACTCTAAAGCAAGAAAGCTCTGCAAAAAGGAAAGTTCAAGCAAACTTTCTCTTCGAGGCTCCCACATTTGCAAGGTTTCGTTTGTCAGGGTCTTCTGCATCAACTTTAGAGCCTTCACCTCCAAGGTAAATTAATCTGCATGTTCCAGACTCTTAAGACCTTCATGGTGCTCCAGGAGTTCAGCATTCTCCAGTACTTTGTGTTCAAGACTGTTTTTATGAAATATAACTCATCACTTGACATCACTTGAATAAGCGGACCATAAACAACACTTTACCAAACCATTTTCCAGGGTCCTTGGCATTATTACAGTGTAATGTCAATATGATTTTCTAATTTGCATTAGATGTTGTATAGCTGACATCCGTAAATAACAAATGATCATTCAGTTTATTGTTGAATTCAGAATAAAATATAGAGAAACAACTATACATCTTTCATTAGTCACCTTGCGTATCAAAAATGACTAATTCTGGCTGGTGCCCAGGAATAAAAGGAGGAAGGAGTCATCTAAAACTCTCTTAAGTAACGTGTGACCAAACCTCACAATATTCGTTTTGGTGCCATCTGTGAGAACCAGTGCATTCTGGAGCTCTGCTGTGAGAACCTGCTACGGATGCAGCTGGGTCCTGTTTTGGTCCACTTAAAAACATGTTTGTTTAATTTCAAATGTATATTTTCAAAATCAATAACAGCACTGATAATCCCAGTGTTGAAGGTCATCAAACAACTAGAAATAACCAACAAGGGGTTACATGTATAAATTACATGTTTTAAACGTAATTTATACATGTAACCCCTTTGTTGGTTATGGTTGTTATTGTGGCATGGAATATTGATTATTTATGTGGATTTTTATTATGCAATGTTCAGTGTATGTGTAAGTGGGCTCCAGGGTCCAAGACAAATTTCCCCATTTGGGACAATAAAGTGTATTGAATTGAATTGAAATTGAATTGAAAAATAGCTCCAGTTGCAGCAACTGACAACAAATGCCGTATGAAATATATGTAGTCTTGTGTAGCCAGACCTTCAGACAACATTCACTGGCCAAGGACTGCCATCTGACTGACATGTAAAGCAACCAATCACAATTAGTTTTGTTCAGAATCATGTTTAGGGGCATGAAAAAGTATGTCCCTCTGATAACAGACTGGCGTTCATCTAATAAATAATTAATTCACAAATGTTTGAAAGTTTACTTTTCATTTATTTTAGACTATAACATTATATATGATTTTGTCTTAGGATTTTTAAAACCTTCCTGTGATTATATTAGTCAACTATAAATCAACAGATAAAGTAAGCTTGTAAGTAACCTCATACCTTGTGAACATCAGTTTTGCTTACTAATGTTAGTGCTGGTCAAGGTCGGTACCACATGCTAACAAATTTCATGCGTTGCCTCCAGAATCCTTATTTGTATGTTTATGTATTTATCTGTTTATTTTTTACAGAGAAAGACACCAAGGAAGGCCTCAGACACTAAAGTAGACCTTGTGATGTTTTTTTTTTCCACCATGTTGGTTAGGGTTTCAGTATTTTATATATGCAAACTGGGGAAAAAGGCTGGTAGAAATTTTTGTATCTGGTAAAACTAAACTTTCACTAGCTAATCACTACCATGAATGTTTTCCAACTAAACCACATCAGTAGCTCTTCTTGACTCATCAGCCCTGAACTACACTGTAAAAAATCTAAAGTTGAGAAAGCTTAAAAGTTTAAGGCAACAAGCTTCAGGTTGTTTTCAGTTTATACAACAAAAATTTGAGAAAACTCAAAAATCTCCTGAAGCTGGTTGCCTTAAACATTTAAGTTTTCTGAACTTTTGATTTTTTTAAAGTGTATTTTTACTTCACACTACAATAATAAACTACTAAGAGTAAATTTGTCCCAGTATATTGGAGTTTTCACAGGTATTCAGCATGACTTGTGTTAGCTCTCTTACCAGTTTCTGGGTGAGGCCTAGTGGGGCCCAATCATAGGTGACGGTGTTGAACGTTGGGTCTTTACGTGAGATCACTGGGTTGGTGACGATCATGCGGTTGCGTTTATAGACCCTCATGCCATCTCCTCCCTTAACCTTAGTTGTGAGATGGGCATAACGGGACTCTGCCAGCAGTCTCCCCACCTTGCGGTCATCCTCAGTGTCGGAGCTGGACACATGCTCCTCCTGACTGCAGCGGCACTGTATGCAAGCTTTTCTGCACAAATCACGATTATAGTTTATTAGGCATTGTACCAGCCACATCTCAGCTGCAGGGGCTGATGGGACAGTGCCCCAACAAATAATCATCTACTTGAAAACACAGACCTCTAAAACTGAATCAGTCCTATATTTAACATGGAAATGTGTTCAGCCTTTTGCAACAAATACTTTTTTGAGTTTTAAACTACTGAAATAAGCCTGGCCTGCTTGTTTTTACATTACCTTACATCAACCTTTCCCAAACTATTTTGCATATACAGTAGCTCAAAATGCATTATTATTTTCTTTATTGTCTAAAATCCCCTTTAAATCCTATATTTCTATCTTTGGCCTTTGCAATGGCTCTGGCTACAGTTAACGGTGACTTTTCTTCAGCAACAGGGATTTGCTGCTTTTGACAGCTACAGTAAGTAGCGCTATTACAAGTTATAAGTCAAATATATTAGTGCATTTTCCTAATACATGGATTTATATGCTTTATTTCAATATTGTGACCACATTATTTTGTGGTTTGAAATGTCTATTTAATAATATAATAAAATGTTGTAATGTTTTTTTAGGTCACGCAAGTAGTACTTTGATATTTGTTATCTGTCCCTTTGTTGACACGTCTGTTCCCGTACTACAGTACAGAGCCCCTAAGGGACATGGTGGTGGAAAAAATACAGGGTAGGGAGAACATTTTTTTCAAATATTTTGCGTTATTTCGCAACACTTTTGCATTCCTCTGAAAAGCTTTGCATTGGCTCTCAGAACTTTTGCATTCTCTCACAAAGATATTTGCATTCCCTCGCAAAACTGTTGTGTTCTCTTGCAGAATGTTAGTATTAACAGTGTTATTAGTAGTGCTGTACTCCGTCCCTCCCCCTGTTCATCCATTGTACTGAGTACACACAGCTGTCAATAATCACACACTCAACTGAAAGCTATTACACCCACTATTTAACACCCACTCATCTGGACCTCATCTGGACTATAGCTCATGATTCTGGATTACCCCTGTTGTCAAGCCCTTTGGATTTTGTACGCCGATTGATGACCTACACCAGCCTTAGGAATACTCTTTGTCTTGCCTCATACATATCTATTTGCTGATGCTCGACCCTGCCTGTTTATGACCATGTCTGTGAATAAAGCTTTGCGTATGAATCCGTACGGCTCACATCTCGTTCGCCCTGTTACAGAATACTCGGCCACACATGTTACGTGCGTGTATGCTAAGGAGGCGCTCGACGAGGAGTAGAGAAAACAAAAGTCTTTTATTAATAATCCACAGTATAATTCCTGGAGCATAGAGTAGCAAAACACTTCTGGCAAACGAAATAGCAGACAAGGAATGGAGGGTGAACACAGGCTTTAAATAATAAACATAATCAAGGGGAAAACAGAAACAGGTGAGGATCTAATTAACCAATGGGGGAACAGAAGAAACTAGGTCAAACATGTGACAGAACGCCCCCTCCCGGAACGGTGCGTCCCCGCGCCGACTAAAATAGTCCAACAGAGGAGGGAGGGTGGGGGTTCTAGAGGTGGGCGTGGAGCAAGAGGAGGGCAGGCAATGGGAAATAGGCAAAACCAAAGGTCAGTCCAAGGGGGAGTGGAGGGTGGGAGGAACCAGGGCGGAGCCTGAAGCAGGAGAAGCCAGGTGGTTATCCAGAGGCCAGCCAGGATGGCGGCCCACGGCGGAGTCGACGGTGGGAGGAGCCATGGTGGAGAATGGGCCGACGACACCAGGGGGCCGACTGACGGAGACTGCGCTGCTGGAGAAGGAGACCCAGGTGGAACGGGGCAGACGGAGAGCCGGGGCAGAACTGAGGATCCGGAGGGCCAAGGCGGAGCTGAAGGCTCAGGTGACTGAGGTGGAGGCGAGGATCCGGAAGACCGCGGTGGAGCCGGTGCCACTGAGGATGTAGGTGGAGCCGGAGGGAAGGAGGAGCCTGACAGAGCCAGAGGGATGGAGTGACGAGGCAAAGCCAGAGGAGTGGAGTCCCGAGGCGGCGGATGGTCGACGACTGACCAAGGCGGAGCCGGAGGGACGAGGGAGCCCGGTGGAGCCAGTGGGATGACGGGCACCGGTGGAGACGAGGGAGCTAGGAGCCGAGGTGGAGCCGATAGGTCGGAGGACCGAGGTGTAGTCAAGGGCTCGGAGACTGGGAGTGGAGACAGGGGATCCGCACATCTGAGCGGAGCTGGAGACTGGAAGTCCCGAGGCAGCAGAGCAGAGCGCATGGCAGGCGCTGACTGAGGGTGAGTTGAGGGACTGACAGGCATCAGCGGTGTTGGAGGCGAGGAGCTGACTGGCTTGAGAGGAGGCGGGAGAGGGAGGCTGGGAGGCAACACAGGAAGTTCAGGGCTGGACGGGACCAGCAGAGACACAGGAGATTCAGGGCTGGACGGAACCAGCGGAGACACAGGAGATTCAGGGCTGGACGGAACCAGCGGAGACACAGGAGATTCAGGGACACAGGTTCAGTTTTGCTGGTAGGCGTGCCTTACACTGCTCGCTCAGGCTGATGATGTAAAAGACACAGAGCGAGCGGTCCGGGAAGTGGGTAAGGCACGCCAGATCTAGAAAGTCCCTTGTATGGTCCTCCAGCGAACGGTCCAACTGCTTCAGGCAGAGGAGTTGGACTCCGGGTAGATCCATCCCGGGAGAGGGCAAAACAAAACAAACAAAAAAAATAAATAAACAGAAAGAAAAACGCCGCTTAAGTAATTAACTGTTTTTGGTCTGCTATTCTGTTACGTTCGTGTATGCTAAGGAGGCACACGACGATGAATAGAATAAACGAAAGTCTTTTATTAATAATCCACAGTATAATTCCTGGAGCATAGAGTAGCAAAACACTTCTGGCAAACGAAATAGCAGACAAGGAATGGAGGGTGAACACAGGCTTTAAATAATAAACGTAATCAAGGGGAAAACAGAAACAGGTGAGGATCTAATTAACCAATGGGGGAACAGAAGAAACTAGGTCAAACATGTGACAACACAAGGATCCAGCAGCTTTTCTGAGGAAAATTGGCCAGGTATGGACATGGCAAAAATTTTGTTAGCCCTTAAACAAGGCTCGCGATCGCTGGAGAACTATATCCGCGAATTTGTAACCATCTCAAACTATTCTGATCTACCGGACTGTTTGTTGATAGAGTTTTTCTGTGATGGCATTAATCAACCCCTACGATCTGAGCTTAGGGTTCATCACTCTCTCAGTTTATGGATTATGCTTTGTTGACTATTGGTTCTTTGTTTACTGTGGGTGTCGCGGAGGAAGAATGCGACACCATGTCCGTGACTTAAATGGCGGCCACAACAACATCCAGCGGATCTTCGTGCATACAGTCAAGTCACAACTGATCTTCGTGCATCCAGTCAAGTCACAGCTGATCATCGTGAGTCAAATCAAGTCACAGTTGATTATCGTGAATCAAGTCAAGTCACAGTTGATCTTCCTGAGTCAAGGCAAGTCACAGTTGATCGTCATGAGTCTAGTCGCATCTCAGCTGACCTCCCAGAGTCTCATCACGTCTCAGCTGATCTCCCAGAGTCTCGTCATGTCCTAGTTGACTGTCCTGAGTCTTGCCTTGTCACTGTTGATCATCCAGAGTCTGGTTACTTCCTGTCTGCTGCACCCAGATTTTTAAGGTCAGTCTTTCGGTACCCAGTCCAGTATCTAGTGTGAGGGATGCTCCGCTGGTGTCTGCACGCACAGCTGGTATCTGCACGCACAGCTGGTATACTCAAATCCACTCACTCTAACTCACCTGTTCCTGAACTAATTCCCTTGTCTGAAGTGCTTCCCTTGATGGGGATCATTTTATGTTGCGTTTGGGCTGCGTCAATGCGTCAAATTGTGAACTGTCTGTTGGTTTAAACTCTGCAGTTAAATCTGATTCAGAATTGTCTGCCTGTCCTGTTCCAGTCAAGGAGTTAAATTTTGAACTGTCTGCCCACTCAGTTGTCACCAGGGAAAATATTGATGGACTTTTTGTGTTTCTTGTGTTCCGAGCCGTGAGACCGTATATGCTCTCTCTGTTTTTTGTGTCTCAGTTTTTCCTAGGGCTTCAATCTCTGCTGTGGGTTCCTGATCAGTCTGTTCCGTCGTCTCTAGTATTGTTCTGTGTATATCACTCACCAAGTGATAGCTGCTTTACGGAGCCTAGTTTCTTGTTCTAGTTCAGTCTAGTCATTTCGTGTTTCTTTATATCCGGTTTCCTGATTCCTGTATCCTGGATTTACTTTTGTCTCGCCGCTCAGACTCTGTTTCCTTGTGTGGACTCGGTACACCTCATCTGGACAATAGCTCATCTCCTCATCTGAGTTTTTTTCTCAGAATTGGGAGTTTATATCTCGCGATTCTGACTTTATTAACACGCAATTGCGAGTCAGAATTGTGAGATATAAACTCAGTTGTCACCAGGGAAAATATTGATGGACTTTTGTGTTTCTTGTGTTCCGAGCCGTGAGACCGTATATGCTGTCTCTGTTTTTTGTGTCTCAGTTTTTCCTAGGGCTTCAATCTCTGCTGTGGGTTCCTGATCAGTCTGTTCCGTCGTCTCTAGTATTGTTCTGTGTATATCACTCACCAAGCGATAGCTGCTTTACGGAGCCTAGTTTCTTGTTCTAGTTCAGTCTAGTCATTTCGTGTTTCTTTATATCCGGTTTCCTGATTCCTGTATCCTGGATTTACTTTTGTCTCGCTCAGACTCTGTTTCCTTGTGTGGACTCGCACACCTCATCTGGACAATAGCTCATCTCCTCATCTGAGTTTTTTTCTCAGAATTGGGAGTTTACATCTCGCGATTCTGACTTTATTAACACGCAATTGCGAGTCAGAATTGTGAGATATAAACTCGCAATTCTGAGAACATATCAGTCTCCCCCCTCAAAATTGGACTTTAACTCGCAATTGCGAGTTTATTTCTCACAATTCTAAGAAAAAAGTCAGAATTGCGAGAAAAAAAGTCAGAATTGCGAGAAAAAAAGTCAAAATTGCGAGAAAAAAAGTCAGAATTGCGAGTTTTTATCTCGCAATTGTGACTTTATAAATCGTAATATTGACTTTATAACTCGCAATTGCAAGTTTATGTCTCACAATTCTGTGAAAAAAAGTCTGAATTGATGTTAGCTTTCACTGTTATGCTGACTCAGCTCTATATTTCTTCGCGGCCCGGTGAAACACACCAAATTGAGAAACTAACAGAATGCATAGTTGATATAAAAAACTGGATGACGAGTAATTTCTTACTGCTAAATTCTGAAAAAACAGGTGTTAATTATCGGACCTAAAAACCCCACATGTAATAACCTAGAACACTATCTAACACTTGATGGCTGCTCTGTAAATTCTTCTTCATCAGTTAGGAACCTAGGTGTGCTGTTTGATAGCAATCTTTCCTTTGAAAGCCATGTTTCTAGCATCTGTAAAACTGCATTTTTCCATCTCAAAAACATATCTAAATTGCGACCTCTCAACATCAAATGCAGAAATGCTAATTCATGCGTTTATGACCTCAAGGTTAGACTATTGTAATGCTTTATTGGGTGGTTGTTCTGAACGCTTGATCAACAAACTATAGTTGGTCCAAAATGCAGCAGCTAGAGTCCTTACTAGAACCAGGAAGTACGACCACATTGTTCTGTCAACACTGCACTGGCTCCCTATCAAACATCGGATAGATTTTAAAATCTTGTTAATTACTTATAAAGCCCTGAATGGCTTAACTCCTCAGTACTTGAGCGATCTCTTATCACACTATAGTCCTCCACGACCACTGCGTTCTCAAAACTCTGGCCGTTTGATAATACCTAGAATATCAAAATCGACTGCGGGCGGCAGATCCTTTTCTTATATAGCACCCAAACTCTGGAACAATCTACCTAACACTGTTCGGGAGGCAGACACACTCTGTCAGTTTAAATCTAGATTGAAGACCCATCTCTTTAGCCTGGCACATAACACACTAATAATTATTCAAATCCGTTAAAGGAATGTTAGGCTGCATTAATTAGATCAACCGGAACCGGGAACACTCCCTATAACACACAATGTACTTGTTACATCGTAAGTAGAATTGCATCTACGCTAATATTTGTCTGTTTCTTTCCAATTCTGTTTCTCAGTCCGTATCCGATCAGATGGTGGATCAGCACCAAGAGATGATATCTACAGCCCTGATCGTCAGCGGAGACCAGGACACCCAGATGAGCCCCAGAGACATATCCCCAGCGAAGACCTCGATTAAAATGCAATAAAACTAAAAATATAACAAAATAACTAAAAATATAATAAAATACCTAACTACATAATAATATTATTGTTAGAAATAGCAAAAAAAAAAAAAAAAAAGAAATATTAAACTTTTGAATTGCGGGTTTCGTCTGGCCAGAGGAGAACTGGCCCCCCGACTGAGCCTGGTTTCTCCCAAGGTTTTTTTCTCCATTCTTTCACAGAGGGAGTTTTGGTTCCTTGCCGCTGTCGCCTCTGGCTTGCTCAGTTGGGGACACTTAATTTTCTAGCAATTATCGCCGATTTGATTGCATAGATACTATTTAAACTAAACTGACCTAGACAATGACATCTCTGAATTCAATAATGAAATGCCTTTAACTGAAAATTGAGTGTTTAATCTCATCATTATACATTACTGACACTCTATCCTCCAATTTGATACTGTTAAGTGCTTTGACACAATCTGTATTGTTAAAAGCGCTATATAAATAAAGGTGACTTGACTTGACTGAGGCGAAGGCGGAGCTCCGGAGATCCGCGGCAGATCCGGAGCAACTGAGGACCAATGTGGAGCTGGCGGGAGGAAGGAGCCCAACTGAGCCGGTGGGACGGAGCGACGAGGTGCAGCTGGAGGAGCGGAGTCCTGAGGCGATGGCAGGTCGACGCCCGACCAAGGCGGAGCCGGAAGGGACGAGGGAGCCCGGTGGAGCTGGAGGATCGACGGGTGACGGTGGAGACGAGGGAGCTAGGAGCCGAGGTGGAGCCACTGGGTCAACGGGCCGAGGCGGAGTCCGGGCTGAGGAGGCTAGAGGCGGAGGTGAGGGATACTCCAGCCCCAGCAACGCTGGAGGATGGCAGTCCCGTGGGGCTCGCACCACATCGATGGTGGGCTGAGGGCGAGCAGAGGGGCTGCCAGACGACAGCGGTGGAGGAGGCAGGAGCGGATGGGAGGGTGGGCATTTTCGAGGAGCAGGCACTGGAAGGCATTTTCGAGGAGCGGGCACTGGAAGGCATTTTCGAGGAGCGGGCACTGGAGGATCTGAAGCCCCCTCAGGGCGGAACAAGGGAACCAAGGATGAAGGAGGGCTGGACGGGACCAGCAGGCATGACGGAGAGAGGAGAGAGAGCAGTTCGACTTCCAGTTCAGTTTCCCAGTCAATTAAATCCTCCTCCATGTCCAGCAGCCCCAGATGGATAATTAGCTCGCTCACCCTCACCCTCAGCCACGGTGCAGGGGGCGGAGCTCCACTCCGTGCTCACACCGTCAACGGCTGGCTCCCTCGTGGTGGGCACTGTAGCCGGCTCTCGCACCTGATCTGACGGGTTGGGCTCAACTTCTGGGACAATCTTCCACTCAGTTGGGGACACTTAATTAATTTCTAGCGATTATCGTCGATTTGATTGCACAGATACTACTTAAACTAAACTGAGGTAGACAATGACATCTCTGAATTCAATAATGAAATGCCTTTAACTGAAAATTGAAAAAGCGAAAAAGTGTTTAATCTTATCATTATACATTACTGACACTCTATCCTCCAATTTGATACTGTTAAGTGATTTGACATAATATGTATTGTTAAAAGCGCTATATAAATAAAAGTGACTTGACTTGACTTGAATTGTGAGATAAAAAGTCGCAATAACCTTTTTTTTTTTTTCAGCGGCGGAAACGGGCCATAGTCTTGCAATTGGAAGCATCAAATAATAGTAATTAAATTATTTTAAGCTTTTGATTTAATTTTTAAAGCTTTATAAAGCTTTTCAACTATTTCTAATTTATTTAGATATTTCAGTAGTCCTCTCAAGCTTCCATTCTATTCTATTGCTTCTATTGCTGTGTAAATGTGTTTTGTGTTAAATTACTCATAATTCCTTATAATATTAGTCAGATTTAAATGTACACTGACTCACAATGACACACTGGTGTTTGTACAGCAGAATAATTACACACATAAACAGAGTGTCTTAGCTGATGTCAGCCACTTCACAGTCATCGTTGTTAATGGTAAACATTCCTGCTTTTACAGGCCCCAGGAACTGGGGCTTAACTGCAAGGCCATCATTATGCAGTAAAATAGATTTATTTTCAAAAATTACAGTAATTAATAAGGCAAACAGCCTGTGGTGCCTGTGGTGTGAAAACATGGATCCCATGGAGATTCACACAGAGTCATTCCCAACACACACATACAGTAAATCCAGTGCTCCACATACACATTCAGGGAAAGGAAATAGGCGTGGAAGCCTTTTCCTCTCTCTTTTTATGTCTTTAGTCAAGAAAATAAATTACCTCCAGGAATGTGGCTGGAATCCAGTGCATATCCCTTTACATGTCAGACACGCTGCACCCTTCCCCGCCAACATCTGGAAAAAAGAGAGGTAAGAGGAGCAGTGCAAATGACTTACTCACTGCAGAAACATCTTATGAAACACAAAAATTCATTCAAATTCAGAAACTGAACTCATGAATGATTCTGAGTTCATTAGGAATCTTTTTTTTAACATAAGTTCAAAAATTAAAAGGCATGTATTCAATGAAGCTATTAACTGTAACTGTATTAAACAACGTTTCTCTACACAACACTGAAAAGTACTAATACAACATTAAATAAAAAAGACTATCAGTTCATTTATTCAGCAAACTAGGTAGCCATCTAACAAATAAAACATGAAAATAATCAGATTAAATAATCAAGTGATAAAACATGATATACAAAACTGTCTGATGGTGAAGAGTATAAATCATATAAAACCTTTCAAGAATACGTCAAGAACCAATTCTGGTAGCCTAACACTTTATTTTATGGAGTTATTGTTAGACATGTTAACACTTGCTATTATAATAACAATAAATTATGCATAATTACATGCAAGTAACCCTAACCATATAGAAAGTACATGTAGTTAATTAATATTACTCAGTATTTAAATGAAACAAGAACACCTTAAAATAAAGTGTAACCCAAATTCTTACTAAATACTACTAAAAATGCTTTGTACTGATTTAATAAATCAATGTATTACACTATTTGTACTGTAATACAGTAAAATGGCATCTTTAGAGATGGCATGAATGAGAGGGAGAGAGGTTGTTTTTCGCGTCTCCCAGCTTTGTGTGCAGACGAGTTCGGTGAGAAATCAGCACACTGATCAGATGCATTCACTTTAAATCACTCATCCATAACTTGAAACACAATCCATAATAATAAGCTGTCGACCACACTCACTCTCACTCGATACAGAGGGCTTAGCTTTCATCACAGAGCTTAATGTGACAAAAATAACAGCAGACAAAGACAAACAGACCACAACACAATGTGCATCCATGGTGTTCAATCCCTTTAAATCCTTCTGCGTGGCAGATACATCTGAAGACGTGTCGAGTGAGTGTCACCACCACTCAAAACCTCACAAAAGGTAAATAGGTAAACATTTCTGAATAGATATACTGATCAGTACAAGAGCTCACAGAACAGGGTTTAGGGATATTTGGTTAGAGTTTGAGGTAAGGTTGCATGACAGTGGCCCTTCAGGACTGGATTTGAAGGACCCTGCCCTAAATGATCAGTCTTTGTGTACTGCATACAGGAGTCACTCTTGAAATGGCAAGGATTGGTGGTTGGTCTCTCACAGATGTATATAAGACATATGTAGTTTAATTAGTAGTTTTGGTGTTAGATCATTTTGACAAAAGTAATATTAGCCATGTATATGTCAAATGTTGCTATCAAAAGGAGGATGATCATATTGTGCTTTTCATTCATTCATTCATTCATTTAAAAAAAAAAAAAA
Source organism: Onychostoma macrolepis (assembly GCF_012432095.1). Lineage (NCBI taxonomy): Eukaryota > Metazoa > Chordata > Actinopteri > Cypriniformes > Cyprinidae > Onychostoma > Onychostoma macrolepis. The sequence goes on along the minus strand of NC_081176.1, from coordinate 34,230,464 downwards.
AAAGGCACTGGACTGGACTATCACGGTTCATAATACCAAAGCATCAGCTAATGTTAGCAAGCCTTGTTGTAAAGTGTTATTTGCAATGTGTGACCCTGGAGCACAAAAGCAGTCATAAGTAGCACAGGTATATTTGTAGCTATAGCCAACAATACATTTTATGGGTCAAAATTATAAATTTTTCCTTTATGCCAAAAATCATTAGAATATTAAGTAAAGATCATGTTCCATGAAGATATTTTGTAAGTTTCCTACCGTAAATATATAAAAACTTAATATTTGATTAGTAATATGCATTGCTAAGGACCTTTTTTTTTTTGCACCCTCAGATTCTAGATTTTCAAATAGTATCTCAGCCAAATATTGTCCTGTCCTAACAAACTATACATCAATGGAAAGCTCAAAAATCTAAATTTCAAAAAACTGACCCTTATGACTGGTTTTGTGGTCCAGGGTCACATATAGTTTGTGAGTTAGTTCACAAACTCACTCTTTTGGCTAATATTTTGTGCTTTGCTTGACTATTGTGCACTTCTAAATGGTTTGCACATTTATTTGCCATTAACATTTACCAGCTTTGCAGCTGATCCTAACTGGAAATTCCCGTGTGATTCTCCTGTGCATTTACTTTTTTGACCTTGACCTTTGTTTGTGACCATTGTTGATGGAGCCAGCTATTTGCTACTCACATGATGTTCCCTGTTCTAATTTTTTTCTTATAATATCAGATAAAATACTTTTTTACATTATAGCGAAGGTGAGATGCCTTCCTTGCTTATTTCTAACTGTAACCATTTCAGTCACTCGGGCAACAATTATCAGTAAAAGAGGAGCGGAGTATGAAACAAATGAATCATCAAGTACACCTAAACAACTAAATGAAATGCAACTCTGTTTGCGTGTGTTTTCTGACAACCATAAGCTTTCACAAAAGTCAATAATGTTCCTGATGCAGCTGTTTTCACAACAAATCATTGATTTCCAGTACTTGTGACTTAAGTACAGCGATGTGATAATGTTGAATCTGCCTTAAATTGACATCCACTGGTATACAGCTAGACATCGCACAGAATGTGTTTTTGCATTCCACTTTGCTGCTTTTATTTTTTTGTAAACGTGCCAGATGAAAATGTTTAATTGCTGCATGCATGAGTGCCACATTTTAAAAACATTTTTCTACATCCCAAAGCTAAAGGATTGTGGACTGTCGCATGAAGCTAGCTGAACATCCCTGAGTTTCAGAGTAGCTTTAAAGCTGACAAAATAAAACAAATCCAGTCTGGTTTAGATCAGGTTCAGCGGGCAAACAACCCTCTGTCAACTCTGAGTTTGATTTAGAAAAATCTAAAAGCAGATTAAAATGGTGAAATAGCTACATTTTAAACAAATATCTTGCTAATGGAAACATTTGCATGTTATAGTATGTCATTTGCAACTACCTAAATGTAACACACATAGTGTATTGTGTGTAAAGTGAATATCTGTCCTTTACTGTCAGTGGCTCAGACTACAGGTCAAAGGTCACATCTCTGTGTGCTGGGGGACACTTTGTCTGATCCACTCCACTGATCAGCTGATACATTCATATACAAGAGTGTTTGGGAAAAAAAAAATATCTGATGCATCTGAAAGCAAGTCCATAACCTGGAAACGCAATCTTCAATTTAATTGATTAAATACTGAAAGAGCATCTGATTTAAGTGATTTAAGTGAGCTTCTATATAATTTTATTTATTATTATTATTATTATATGTCATATATACATATTTAATTTTATTAATTTAATTTCTTAATTATTTACTATTGTCACGGTGCACACAGCAGGGAGGAACGAGGAACACGCAGACGAGGAGAAACTTCAAAATAATAGTCTTTAATTAATCCAAACAAGGCAGGGCAAGACAAGGCAAGGTAAACACAGACAGGAACACCGGGGAATAACGATTAGACCAGACGACAACTAACTAAACAGGCAGGAACTAAATACACATGACAATTACTGATAATGACTAAATCACAGCTGGACAAGACATAACTAATAATCACATTAACATTAGCTGGGAGCTCCGGAGGCCATGGCGGTGCAGGGAGCTCAGGCAGCCATGGCGGATGGTCTTCGTGGCTGTAGCCACATTCCTCGGCCCGCCCATATATATATATACACACACATACATATAACCTGGCTAAAACCAGATGAATACATTATTTTAAACGAGTCTACCCCCCAAAATTACTGTTATAAAAATGAGCCGCATCCAAAAGGTAAAGGGGGAGGTGTTGCTACAATTTATAGCAATATTTTCAGTATTTCTCAGAGGGTAGGCTTTAAGTATAACTCCTTTGAAGTAATGGTGCTTCATATAACATTACCTAGAGAAACAAGTGTTAATGATAAATCCCCTGTGATGTTTGTACTGGCTACTCTATACAGGCCACCAGGGCACCATACATACTTTATTAAAGAATTTGCTGATTTTCTATCAGAGTTAGTGCTGGCTGCAGATAAAGTCCATGTTGATAATAAAAAAGATGCATTAGGATCAGCATTCATAGACATTCTGAACTCTACTGGTGTTAAACAACACGTGTCAGGACCCACTCATTGTCGAAATCATACTCTAGATTTAATACTGTCACATGGAATTGATGTTAATGGTGTTGAAATTCTGCAGCAAAGCGATGATATCTCAGATCATTATCTAGTCTTGTGTAAACTCCATATAGCTAAAACTGTAAATTCTACTCATTGTTACAAGTATGGTAGAACCATCACTTCTACCACAAAAGACTGTTTTGTAAATAATCTTCCTGACTTATCTCAGTTCCTCAGCATATCCAACAGCACAGAAAAACTTGATGATGTAACAGAAACTATGGACTCTCTCTTTTCTAGCACTTTAGATACAGTTGCTCCCTTACGCTTAAGGAAGATTAAGGAAAAGAGTCCAACACCGTGGTATAATGAGCACACTCGCACCCTAAAGAGAGCAGCCCAGAAAATGGGGCGCAGCTGGAGAAATCTAAACTAGAGGTATTTCGTATTGCTTGGTGGGAAAGTACTCTCTCCTACAGAAAAGCATTAAAAACTGCTAGATCTGATTATTTTTCGTCTCTTTTAGAAGAAAACATACATAACCCCAGGTATTTATTCAATACAGTGGCTAAATTAACAAAAAATAAAGTATCAACAGGTGTTGACATTTCCCAACAGCACAGCAGTAATGACTTCATTAACTATTTGACTTCCAAGATCGATACTATTAGAGATAAAATTGTAACCATGCAGCCGTCAGCTACAGTATAGAGTCAGATAGTGCACTATAGATCCCCTGAGGAACAATTCCACTCATTTTCTACTATAGGAGAGGAAGAATTGTATAAACTTGTTAAATCATCTAAACCAACAACATGTATGTTAGACCCTATTCCATCTAAACTACTAAAAGAGGTGCTTCCAGAAGTCATAGATCCCCTTTTGGCTATTATTAATTCGTCATTGTCATTAGGATATGTCCCCAAAACCTTCAAATTGGCTGTTATTAAGCCTCTCATTAAAAACACAACTTGACCCCAAAGATCTAGCGATCTCAAATCTTCCTTTTCTGTCAAAGACACTAGAAAAGGTAGTATCCTCACAATTATATTCCTTCTTAGAGAAAAATGGTATCTGTGAGGATTTCCAGTCAGGATTTAGACCGTATCATAGAACGGAGACTGCTCTCATTATAGTTACAAATGACCTGCTCTTATCATCTGATCGTGGTTGTATCTCTCTATCTGACCACCATCAATTCGTAGCAGTGAATGAAGAGGTATCATATCGATCACAAGTGCAGTATGGAGTACCTCAAGGCTCAGTACTAGGGCCGTTACTTTTCACACTTTACATGTAAATGGGAAATATTATCAGGAAACATGGTGTTAGCTTTCACTGTTATGCTGATGATTCTATATTTTGATTCTATATTATGATTCTATGTTCTATACTACTCAGCTCTATATTTCTTTGCGGTCCGGTGAAACACACCAAATTGAGAAACTAACGGAATGTGTAGTCGATATAAAAAACTGGATAATGAGTAATTTCTTACTGCTAAATTCTGAAAAAACAGAGGTATTAATTATCGGACCTAAAACTCCCACATGTAATAACTTAGAACACTGTCTAGCACTTGATGGCTGCTCTGTAAATTCTTCGTCATCAGTTAGGAACCTAGGTGTGCTATTTGATAGCAATCTTTCCTTTGACAGCCACGTTTCTAGCATTTGTAAAACTGCATTTTTCCATCTTAAAAATATATCTAAATTGAGACCTATGCTCTCAAAGTCAAATGCAAAAATGTTAATTCATGCATTTATGACCTCAAGGTTAGATTATTGTAATGCTTTATTGGGTGGTTTTAATAAACAAACTCCAGATGGTCCAAAATGCAGCAGCTAGAGTTCTTACTAGAACCAGGAAGTATGACCACATTAGCCCGGTTCTGTCAACACTGCACTGCACTTAAACATCATATAGATTTTAAAATCTTTTTAATTACTTATAAAGCCCTAAATGGTTTAGCTCCTCAGTACTTGAGCGAGCTCTTATCACATTATAGTCTTCCACGTTCTCTCGCTGCCATCTCAAAACTCAGGCCATTTGATAATACCTAGAATATTAAAATCAACTGCGGGCGGGAGATCGTTTTCCTATTTAACGCCCAAATTCTGGAACAATCTACCTAACACTGTTCAGGAAGCAGACACACTCTGTCAGTTTAAATCTAGATTAAAGACCCATCTCTTTAACCTGGCTTACACATAACACACTAATACGCTTCTAATATTCAAATCTGTTAAAGGATTGTTAGGCTGCATTAATTTAAGTCAACCGGAACCAGGAACACTTCCCAAAACACCCAATGTATTAGTTACATCGTAAAAAGAATAGCATCTATGCTTATATTAGTCTGTTTCTTTCTTATTCCAAGATCACCGTAGCCACCCGATCCAGTCCGTATCCAGATCAGATGGTCACTGCAGTCACCCGGATCAAGTCCGTATCCAGATCAGATGGTCACTGCAGTCACCCGGATCCTGTCCGTTTCCAGTCCAGATGGTGGATCAGCACCTAGAGATGACCTCTACAGCCCTGAACATCAGCGGAGACCAGGACACCTAGATGAGCCCCAGAGACAGATCCCCAGTGAAGACCGTCTCCTAGACGGCCATCGGGACAAGACCACAGGAACCAGACGAGTCCTTTACAGAATCTGACATGGCTACGGTTGGAATTGAACTGCTGGTTCGTCTGGTCAGAGGAGAACTGGCACCCTGACTGAGCCTGGTTTCTCCCAAGGTTTTTTACTCCATTCTGTCACCGATGGGAGTTTTGGTTCCTTGCCGCTGTCACCTCTGGCTTGCTTAGTCGACTTTATTGCACAGATACTATTTAAACTGAACTGAGCTGGATGATGACATCACTGAATTCAATAATGAAATGCCTTTAACTGAAAATTTAGTGTTTAATCTTATCATTTTACATTATTGACACTATTTTCCTATTTTGATACTGTAAAGTTGCTTTGACACAATCTGTATTGTTAAAAGCGCTATATAAATAATTGTGACTTGACTTGAACTGAATAGGATGTGTTTGACTTAGAATGATTTACTTTTATTCAGTTGAACAAAATATATATTATGAGTCTCCTCATAAAAATGTTAAATGTCAAAGGAGCAGTTCAAGCAAACACGCAGATGTGCAGGTTAAAACTGGTCATCATTTTGAGATTTCTACTAAAAGCCCCTGCAAAAGGTGCAGTTAAGGTATCAGATGGTTATAGGGTATTCTGAGGAATACCGTGGTACTGAATGATTGCCATATACTGTGTATGTTTTATTTTATTTACAGTAAATAGTTCTTCAAAAGAATACCTTGGTATTCAACATAATGTAAACAACATAATAGTATCATATATTATCAGTACAGCACTTTACTATAGCAAAGATACATTTCCAGTTACAGGATGGCGCTATAGTTGTGTATTCAGCGCATCTCTCTTTCTCTCAGGCAGGTTGTTTCACACACCGCAGGTTTCACCCTTTTACTACTACTATAAATAGTTGTAATATGGTTAATAGTTAATAATATAGTAGTTGTAAAATAGTTGTATCTCAGCCAAATATTGTCCTAACCTACATCAATGAAAGCTGATTTATTCAGCTTTATATAACCTTATGACTTGTTTTGTGGTCCAGGGTCACATATACTGTATATACAGTCATGGCCAAAAATATCGGCACCCTTGCAATTCAGTCAGAAAATGCAACCCTTCTCTTAGAAAATCGCTGCAGTTGCAAATGTTTTGGTACTCACATTTTTTTTTTTTTTGTTTGTTTACATTGGAAAACAAAATCTGTAAAATCTGATACAATTCCACACAGAACCCAAAAAATGCACTGGACAAAATTATTAGCACCCTTAACTTAATATTTGGTAGCACCCTCTTTGGAAAAAATAACTAAATCAATCGCTTCCTGTAACCATGAATGAGTTTCTTACACCTCTCTACTGGAATTTTGGACCACTCTTTTGCAAACTGCTCCAGGTCATTCAGATTGGAAGGATGCCTTCTCCCAATTGCTGTTTGAGATCTCTCCACAGGTGTTCTATGGGATTCAGATCTGGACTCATTGCTGGCCATTTCAGAACTCTCCAGCACTTTGTTTGTAACCATTTCTGAGTGCTTTTTGAAGTGTGTTTCGGGTCATTGTCCTGCTGGGAGACCCATGACCTATGACCCTGGTGGAGATGCAGCTTTCTGACACTGGCCACTACGTTGCGCCCCAAAATTCTTTGGTAATCATCAGATTTCATGATACCGTTCACACAGTCAAGGCATCCAGTGCCAGAAGCAGCAAAGCAACTCCAAAACATATTTGACTGTAGGGACTGTGTTCTTTTCTTTGAAGGCCTCATTACTTTTTCTGTAAACAGTGCCATATTGTCCTTTACCGAAAAGCTCTACTCTGTCTGTCCACAGTACATTCTCCCAGAACTTGTTTTGTCACATAAGTTTTGGCGAACTCCAGTCTTGCTTTTTTATGCCTTTGTGTCAGCAGTGGTGTGCTCCTGGGTCTCCTACCATAGCGTTCCTTTTTATTCAGATGACACTGTTGTACCCTGTGTCTGCAGATCAGCTTGAATTTGTTTGGAAGTTAATCGGGGTTCTTTATCCACCATTCGAACAATTTTTTCTCTCAAATCCACAGACAACTCTTTACACTTCTTTCTGTATTCCATGCTCAGTGTGACACACAACACAAAGGCTGAGTCAACTGTTCTCCATTTTAACTGGTTGCAAGTGTGATTAATATATTGCCCACACCTGTTACTTGCCACAGGTGTGTCTAAATACAAATTACAGGAGCATCACATGCTTGAAAAGCAATTATTTCTTACAATTTTGACAAGGTGCCAATAATTTTGTCCAGTCCATTTTTCACACGAGTTCTGTGTGAAATTTTATCAAGTTTGACTTTTCTTCTCTGTTTTTTTTGTGTTGTTGCAGTGCAAACAAAAACAATAAGCACGTGAATACCAAAACATTTGCAATTGGAACAATTTTCTGAGAGAAGTGTTGCATTTTTGGCCATGACTGTATATGCTATTTATATGCTCTTTCCTCAAGTCAAGTCAAGTCAAGTCACCTTTATTTATATAGCGCTTTTAACAATACAGATTGTGTCAAAGCAACTCTACAGTATCAAATGGGAAAATAGTGTCAATAATGTAAAATGACCAGATTAAACCCACAGCTGATTGGTCCAGTTTTGGTTTGCGATCCAAGGCTGCGTCCGAAAGCTGAAAAATGCTGCCTTCAGGACGCATTTCAAGATAAGAAGGCATCAAGGCACATCCAAATCCAATGTCTCCCCCTGTCTCCCGAGATGCCTTTATCTGATTGATTTTTGAAGGCAGCTGCACCCCACAATCCTGTGCGTTCTATTCTGTGACAGTTGAGCTTAAAAATAAAGATGGCATCTAAAGATGCGGTTGGTGGTCAGTTTGTGTGTCAATGTAGTTTATTTTTCCACTTTTGATGTCATTTCTAGTGAGAATATTCACTTAATTACAATTACAATTGCAAGCTCCCTTTTTAGATTTAGTCATCTAGCAGACGCTTTTATCCAAAGATTTATCTTGTTGTAGATCATTAAACCGTTATGCTGCCTCAGAAGTCCGTCTGAAATCTATTTGGTGAGGTGCCTTTGTGCACAAACACTGCTTGCAAAGTCGTCGCCTGATAAGGGAGCAAGTCAACAAGTCAGCAGCCTAGAGCTCTCGGACACAGCCTAAATCCTGCTTTGGAATAGGTTATCCGTGTAACGTAAGTTATCATGTCGATGAACAAAGCTAAAACCAATCCACTTTCTTGAGCACAAAAAACTGAGTTTGCTCAAACTAATCTCAAACTACACAGATAGCAACTGAAACCAGCTTAATGCAAAAGGCCTCTGGTTAAGTCTGGCTCTGCTTTCTTGCAAATAGGCCAGCAACAGCTGCACAAGTTTTTTCAATATCATCTAATAAATGAACCATACTGAAACAAGAAGAACATTAAAAGTACGAGGGATAAAGCCAGGATAAAGCTGTCAGTGTTAAAGTCTCAAATATCTGTAAACACATAACATGAAGTTTAGGTTGTACAAGAACAATTCACAGTGCAATAATCTCCAGAAAAGTGCAGAAACATTATTTATCTATTCAGAAACTGATCTCCATAGCCAGAAACGTGTTTGAATGAAGCCTTGTTCAAATTAGATTTTTGTGCATATCTGATTAGAATCCAATCATACCAGAGTTAGTCCAAAAACAGCTTTTACTCAAACCAAGCTGCCAAAACAACTCATTTTGCACGTCCTCCTCCTCCTCTTTGTTATGTAATAGCTTCCCAGTATGGACCAAAAATCATATCTGAGTCACTTTGTTAACCACTTAACCAGAGGTCCCGAGCAAAAAATGTACAGGAATCAAGCATTCCTGTTCATTTTTGTTACATTTTTATTGAATTTTGTTGATGTTTAAATTAGAATATGGGTAACAACATGATTTATCTGTGTTCAGTTTTGACTGTAATCATAATGCAAAAACATTTCAAATCAACATTAAAAATAAATAAATAAATAAATCTACATTTTGGCAAACTGGTCTTTGATCATCTCTCTCTCTCTCTATATATATATATAAATGCAAAACCTAATGAAAATAAGTAATGTCTGACAACCATGTTCTCAGTAACTAGGGAATGCACAGCCCTGGATCTAGTGGTTATACCAGGGTTTTACAGATGATTTTCTTAATTTTTTTCCACTAGGTGACACTAATTTGCCTCCATTTAATGCATGTTAGGTGCTTTTTAAACATTTTTTTTAAATGGTCCATAATTTAAATGTGAATATTGCTTAGAATCATAATGAAATCACTTTTCTTTTTTAATATTAATTTTTAAGGCCCTACATGGTTTAATCCCAGGGATGAGAAGATCTTAATCTGGCCAATTTGTTGAATTTAAACATTTTCAATGATCAAAAACCAAACGTGGTTTGTGTTTATCCAGTCATGTCTGCAAACACCAAAAATATGCAATTCAGAACAGTAACCCAGGGTTTAAGAATCAATCATTTAAACACTATAGTGCACTAATTAAGTTTATTAGTTGACCATTGTGCTGTACGTCATCTAATACAATATACAATAAACATACATCCAAAATTAACAAAACTTTATTAATCATTAAACAAATTAAACATTAATAATCAGAAATACAAGAAGATATGTCAGATTCTGAATAACCAGGATTAATTATTAAACTCAGGTAACGTTTGAGCAGTGTGAGGATCCAATTTACCTGGGGTTTAGAAATATACAGGATCTTTGGTGTGAAAGCCTTTAAATGTTTCAAAGTTTGAGGTACCATCAGTGATTCTGCTAAATACTGTATGCCCCTTAGTAGTGGATACTACTCAATCTATGATTTTGCTTCATGTTCATATATAGAGGAAGTTCTATACAGTAAGTATGTTAATATTCCAGGTAAGCCAAATCTTGGTTTACTGATGTGAATACAATGTGTGGGGAGAGAAACGCCCATGATTGAATGATATAAGGCCTTAAAAATTAACAAACCAAATGAAAAGTTTTTAAGAACCAGAATCTAAAATAATATTAAGATATTATTAATACTTTGGGGGAAAAAACTTTTCTACCAGTCAGACAGGTGTGTTTTATATGCAAGTGTTTTGATTGAGGGAAAGAAAATACATTTCTAGTTTCAACAACATTTGTTCTTCAGTCATTCCTCTTTAAAAGAAAAAAGTATCAGTAAAATGACCCACATTTGGTTTCTGACGACAGAAAATTTACAATTTACTCTTGGAGCCATACTGAGATCCCCATATCTCTGGAACTGAACCGTACAAGACCTTAGAAATTAAGATGCCAAAAGAGAAGCATTAGAATCAAAATCTAAAAGGATATTACAGGCATGCAAACTTTGGGGAAAAAAAGAAAAGGAAAGTCTGTTTTCCATTTTTGAACTCACCATTAGGCTTTGCAAACAGACTTTTAAGGAAAGATATGTAGCCTACCCAAGAGTAAGATGTAAGATGAGTAGGATGTAAGAAAGTGTTAATTTGAGCGTGATCTGGGATCTTTTTTTTTATATACTTGGACTTGTGTTCAGTAAGGCATCTTTTATTTAAATTGTGATTCAATTATTATGATTTATGATGATGATTATTTCATCTCAGCATAAGTAAAAGTAAAAATGCAGTAAAAGTTAAAAAAAAATAAAAATCTACATGTAAAATTCCTATGTAATTTCCATACGCGAGGATGTTACCCAATCAAACGCTAATATGCCTTTACTGCAAATATAAAAGAGGAAAATAATGCCCCTTAACAGGTAAACAACTGTAATAAATAATTAAATAATTACAGAAGCGCCAACAATAAATCTGAATCACACCTCAGAAGTGACTGATTGCAAACCAGGAGCTTTTGGTGCTTTTGACTCACAGCCTGTAAGTATGTTTCGATATTTAAAGAATTTACTACTGACTATTCAAATGAGAGTTTTGAGCAGTGTAGAGTAGTGCTCGTTTGTCGTCTCTACAATCACAAATGCAGACATGGTGTTATGTTTACGCGGCGTGACACAAACACATAAAAAGACATTATAAGTCATTATAATCAGTAATTATGTCCCCACTGGATGCAACAAATGTTTATAATGGGTTTTATTGTTTTTGTGTCGTCGCGCCGGGTCACGGCATCACAATACGGTAAGGGGCGCAACATTTCTGTTACATGCTTGAGGTATTCGGCCAATCACAACGCACTGGATAGCTGGCCAATCAGAGCACACCTCGTTTCTCAGAACAATGAGCTTTTTAAAAATCGGCGCGTTTCAGAAAGGCGGAGCAACAATAATGTACAGATGTGGAAAATAATGTGTTTTTTGAACCTCGAACCGCGTAAACATTGCATTACCCCAAATACACGAAATAATGTTATTTTTAGCAACATCATATGACCCCTTTAAAATCCAATAAATGGAAGCAGATTACTGCCATCAAAATAAAGAAAACCACGTGTAATACCATGGTGTAACTGCTAGATGGCTGTATAGCCCTACATGCACAGTAAATATTACAGCTTCATGCAATCCCTAGTTGCTAAGAACAGTGTTTGTAGACATAACAATACTTTTAATAGATATTGCATTTAGATACATATATATTTAAACGTTATCAAAGACTTCTTTTTGTCAAAGTTTAGATTTCTATTTTTTATTTAAAATGTTGCGTCTTTTGGCTCAACCACCTAGTACACAGTCTCTAACTCAGCTTTGATCTCAGAACATTAAATAATATTTAATATTCATTTTTATGGTTATTAACAGTTTTTATTATTTTTTAAATTAATTAATTTTTCCATCTGTCTACAACTCAAGTGGTGTCCTGCACTACCTACACATTTACATAAAATGTATCTTTCAAATACAGAATATGACTTCAAATACCAAGAATAGGTTGCATTTAATTTATTATGCTCTTAATTTTAAATATATATATATATATATATATAAATTGTCACAGCACTAGAAAAAAAAAGTGTCTTTGGAGGACGACTTCTACAGTGACTGTCTGACAACTCAAGAACTGAACATTCGATCAGCTCCAAATAAATGCTCAGAATGGGACACCTAGTGTAAATGTCCCAGATGTTCTAAAGCATTCTCTTTGTTGTCTTAATGCTTTGGCAATGCAAAATGTATTTTTTGTCATGCCAATAAAGCTATTTGAATTGAATTGAGAGAGAGAGAGAGAGAGAGAGAGAGAAATATCTTAATTTTTATCTTTATCTCGACACTTGGCACTAGGAAGCATGGGTTATGATTCAGTTTCCGAATTTATCTTGGACCTCAACTCTATGGGCTGCCAGCAGTCCCGTTTTAGCAAGAACGCCCCGTTTTGGGGCAAAATGATTGCCAAACTATATGTAAATGAAATCTTATGTAAATCTGACAGTATAGATGCACTTTTTGTATTCTTATGGCTGTACAGGAATCAACACACACACACAAAGTCCCCAGTTTGACAGACAGTTTGTCAGTGTGCGCTAACGGAGGCGAAAATAGACATAATTAGTACTGTCCGTTTCCTTAGAACAAAAGCCGCTTACAAACAAAAAGCTGAGAGTTTTAAATGTGGCGTACACAATACAACGATCGTGAACTCATCTCGGAAAATAAACAGCTTTTTGTATAAACCTCAGCGCGCATTCACGACTCGAGCTGAATTAGAGTTTGAGGTCAGACGACTTACCTTATGATCTCCCGCGTTCATATAATTTCTGTCAGGAAGGGAATTAAGTCTATTTAGTTTTGTTTCGGTGTGTCTGGTGATATTGCTCTGCCTATGACTGTTCTTTCGCGCAGGAATGAGACATTACATCACCTTCAGTGTGAGATTAGACAAAAGCAACAATACTGTGTCTAAAAAGTTGCTCTGTATTAAATGAACAGTTGTATTGGTCTGAATATCAGCATTGCTGTGATTACAAGACGTGCTGATTTTTAACAGAACTCTTTCCTAACAAAAAGTATAGTTGTTCCGCAGTCTACATGTTAAGAACCACGCTGCATTCTGTGGAATTCAACGAGAGTTGATATAATTTCGAATGCAGTAGAACAACTCACCTTCTGTCCGCTCGCGAGCACATCCATTCTGAATCAGACAGAGGGTCTGCAAGCGCGCGCTCTCTGGAGACGAAGTCAGTTTAGTGTAGAGCTTCGAGTGCGTTTCTCTGCCTGACTCTGACCCACCGCTTAAAACTACGAGCAATGACGGGAATGAGACATTACATCACCCGTGAATCTGAGATTAACACACTTCAGTCTCACATTTCAGTGTTTCATGTGTTTCCTCCAAACGCTGCACTTAATTATATGGAGAAGCAGCCAAGAGGGCGTCGACCTGAGAACTCTTTCAGCACGTCTGAAGACTCATAATACAGTCATGCTTCCATACATGCATTACCAACTTTCTGTTCATCCACAAATGTGACCCTGGACCACAAAACCAGTCACAAGTTGAAATCTAAAAGCTGAATAAATAAGCTTTCCATTGATGTATGGTTTGTTAGGATAGGACAATATTTGGCCGAGATAAAACTATTAAACTATAAACTATAAATCTAAATAATGAGAAAATCACCTTTAAAGTTGTCCAAATGAAGCTCTTAGCAAAGCATATTACTGATCAAAAATTAAGTTTTGATATATTTACGGTATTAAATTTACAAAATATCTTCATGGAACATGATCTTTACTTTATATCCTAATGATTTTTGGGATAAAATGAAAAATGTATAATTTTGACCCATACAATGTATTTTTGGCTTTTGCTACGTATAACTGCTTTTGTGGTCCAGGGTCACTAATATGAATAAACATCATTGGTGTTATTTAAACTATAAAGTGTTCATTTGCAAAAACAGATGACTCTGTTTTTAACAGTTTTCAAAAATCATGTTTTTTTCATTGTGCATTCCAATTAATCTCAATTAAACTGCAGTTGGGTTATTTTGATTAGATAGATAAAAAAAACAAAAAAAAAACAACTAAAAATACAGATAACTAACACAAAACACAATAAAAACATATCATAAAAACATTTTTTTGAAAATTAAGTTTTATCAGTTACCTTTTTTTGCAAATAAACTTTTCAATATTATTTTATAAATTAAAAATTAGTATCACCATCTGATATAAGCTATTTTAACAGGTAGCACTAAAATTCGGTAAATTACGTGTATTTTGATAATTCACAATTTAATAGTAAATAATTTTTACTTATACTGTAGGTTCAACTGAATGCCTTGAATGATTTCTACATGATTTTTAATGCCCTGGATGTTCATGGTCCAGAAATGACATAAATGTCAATAAAACTATAAAGAAATTCATCCACATTTCTACAATTAAAAAATAATAATAATAACGTCCATGAAACATTACTGTCTTATTTCTGTTTACATACCAAAAGGTCACAGGCAACTTTAAACTATGTTAAAATGGTTTAAATTGCTGTTCAGTATAAAACAGCTCAAAAGAAAAGCCAAAAATATGTTTCATGTAACTTTTTTTTTTTTAATATATATATATATATATATAGAAAAGACATCAAGACCAAAAATCCTCATTTGTGTCATCACTTCATGAGTCTTGAATGTCTTTTTTCATCTTTGTTCAACTGCACAGGAAGTACCCATCACATTTCTGCATGACCTTGAGCGATGAATAAAAAAAATGATTTGCATAATTTAGTACATACTACAGCTTTTAGGTGTGAACAGTCTTTACAGTAATCATCTGATACATAAACATACCTCTCATTCTTTCTTTCTACAGGCACCGAGTTTTATCCTGAAAGCATTACATGTCTCCGTTTATAAACGGAAAAACACAATGAAAATAATTCAAACTAGACAGCTTACTAGTGTCTCAAAATCAACAAAATGCAAAAAAGCAAGGTGAGTCCTGGTCTAATTGTCAGTAATAGGAACACAATGCAGACAGAGGGAAAAAAAACAGCACTTGACGGGTCAGAAATATGCAATGCATCATGTCAGCTGGAGATCATCTACTATAGATGTTATTTTTCCTGCGGCAGCACTCTCTCAAACACCACAGTCAGTAACTGCATACTTCAGATTCTTCACAAATAACACCATTCCCATCATGCTGATTAAGCACAGCGGTCGATTCTCCTGTCATCCAGCAGCTGCACACTCGGGCACTTCGTGAGGGGCGTGAAGGGTGCTTCACATGATGATCCGCGGCTCAGGAACAGAGTCTGTGATGGATTTATGAGGCAGGACATTGGCACCGTTGATGTAGAGTTCATCGTTCACGATCACGTCTTCACCCAGAACCGTCACGTTCTCCATCCGCACCTGACCAACACAATCATGAGCACACAAATCACACAGGGTAGCCTTCCACAAGAATACACACTCCAACTTATCCAAATTTTAATTTCATCATTCACAATGCTTTATAAGATGAGTAGTGGTTAGTAAAAAAGTAATATATTTAAAACACATTTATTTCATACTAAGTATAGTTCAAATCTATTAACATATTTACTGACAGATAACTCGAGACTTCACTGATATGAAAATTATAATTAGTGCTGTCAAACGATTAATTGAGATTAATCGCATCCAAAATAAAAGTTTTTATTTACATAATATATGTGCGTGTACTGTGTATATTTATTATGTTTATATAAATACACACATGCATGTATATATTTTGAAAATATTTACATGTATATATTTATATTGATATAATTTATATTATATAAAAATATTTATTATATAAACATAATATTTTTCTTAAATATATACATGTGTGTGTTTGTATTTATATATACACATAATAAATATACACAGTACACACTCATATATTATGTAAACAAAACTTTTATTTTGGATGCGATTAATCGTTTGACCGCACTAATTATAATTAAACATTACTTGGCATATTACTTGTGCACGATGCACATTTCTCAATATTAAGCTAAAATGTGTTTTAATGTCATTTAAACTATTTTAATAAGTACATAAATATGAAAATGCATTTATTTCATGCTAAGTATACTACAAATACATTTCAAATACATTTAAGTATATTTATTTTTTACTAGGGTACTTTTATGCTTTGAATAGAAGTCTTTAATATTGTCATTCATAAAATAACTCCTTTGTAATTGCTATTAAGAAAATATATGAAAAGGTTAACCGTGAAACTCACCCACTGCCCCACTGACGAGCTCCATCCTACAATGCAGGACTCCAGCCAGGAGTGGGAGCGTATGTGCGCCCCCTTCAGGACGGTACAGCGCTTTACTCTCACGCCATCCTCCAGAACCACTCCGGCCCCGATCGTCACATTGGGCCCGATGGTACAGTTTTCACCGATCACCGCCGTTGGGTCCTGGGTTGAGGTTACAGTGTGTCATATATTTTTAGTACATGCATCATATTCTGCTTACAGTATATTTATAGGCACAGTATATATTGATAGGAGAAATACAAAGTATGTTTCATGTTTACTGAGTAAAAGACCAAATTCCTTCTTTAGTCATGTTTTCAGTTCATAGGGCCTCAGACACTTTTTGTGCCTAATTATGGATCTCCACTGTGGCAAATACTTCCTGAAAATCCTTAGTCGGAATTTTTTTATTTATTTTTTTTGACTTAGTCCTCAGTTCTTCATTTAATCCATACTAATGAAAAAGAAAATTCAAGGAGAATTTTTGAAATTCCTGCTCAGAGCCAATTACTTATTTAATAATGTGAGCATACCATAAACTTTCCATTCTTCTGAAGGGCTCAGAAGCATGACTATGTTGTATGTTACCAGATACTGTTGTCAAGAGTTTCTTCCTGATTTGCAATGTCATTAAAATGCAATTTTATACAATTGTGTAGATTTTTGTCTTTTCCCCATTCAAGTAAATAGAAGCTCTACTTGCTGAAAATAGCTCTTACAAATATGGATATCAAATGAGCTGACTTGCTTTAAATGGATGTTACAAAACTTTACAAATGTGTAAAGTGAATTTATTTTGAGCTACTACCGTGTGATCACAGGTTACATAATGAATATCAACAGCACCAAACAAGAAGTAAAAAGTGAATGTTGACATAAAGAGTGAAAACCGTGTCTCACCACGAGAACGTTTCCGAGGAAGCCTGGTCCGGTGCGGAGCCGCTCAGGGGCCTGCTGCCGTACAGACTGCAGGTACATGCACATGCCTGTCAGGAAGTCTTTGGGCTGGCCGATGTCCATCCAGAAACCTGAAACACACACAGTTAACAAAACAACTGTTAACTGTAAATTTAGTAACTATACGATGCATATCACACCTGGATCGAAATTACGCCAAATGTGTCAAGGAGAAACAGTGTTTGATGGAATATCAAAATGTCAAACAGTAATGAAAAACGTGTTAGTTGGAATGAAGAAGAGGCCATATTATTCAGTTTTGGTCCAAAAAGATTATTCAAGACAAACTAGATGGTACAGTTTTCTATATATATGCCCAACTGAGGCAAACAGCAAAGTAAGCCCTTATTTAAAACGGTTGTGTTCTGTATTCATCTGTCTAGTATCATTAATGATACTGATAAAGCAAATATGCAAATAAGAATGTACAGAGTAAGCCTGAAAGCCCAAATCTTAATGGCCCATTAACACCAAGTATGATAACTATACCATTCATCTATACTAGTTAATTCCTAACCCAGGGTTAACGCTGGAAAAACTTGAGCCAGGATTTTGTTAGCCTAAGGTTTAAGTAAACTGGGATTAGCAGTTTAAAGTGTAAAGACCCATCTGATTATTTAGGCAAACTGTACAAATTTATACGAATAAACCTGTAAATAAAACAGGTATACGCAGTGGTGTGAAAAAGTGTTGGCCCCTTCCTGATTTTTAATTTTTTTTGCATGTTTGTCACACTTTAATGTTTCAGATCATCAAACAAATTTAAATATTAATTAAAGATAACACAAGTAAACACAACATGCAGTTTTTAAATGAAGTTTTTTATTATGAAGAGAAAACAAAATCCAAACCCACATGGCCCTGTGTGAAAAAGTGCTTGCCCCTAAATCTAATAACTGGTTGTGCCACCCTTAGCAGCAACAACTGCAATCAAGCGTTTGCAATAACTGGCAATGAGTCTTTCACATCGCTGTGGAGGAATTTTGGCCTACTCTTCTTTGCAGAATTGTTGTAATTCAGCCACATTTGGAGGGTTTTCGAGCATGAAAGGACTGTTTAAGGTCATGCCACAGCATTTCAATTGGATTTAAGTCCAGACTTTTACTTGGCCACTCCAAAACCTTAATTTAGTTTTTCTTGAGACATTCAGAGGTGGACTTGCTGGTGTGTTTTGGATCATTGTCCTGCTGCAGAACCTAAGTTCCGCTTCAGCTTGAGGTCACGAACAGATGGCCGGCCATTCTCCTTCAGGATTTTCTGATAGAGAGCAGAATTCATGGTTCCATCAATTATGGCAAGTCATCCAGGTTCTGAATCTGCAAAGCCTCAGACCATCACACTACCTCCACCATGTTTGACTGTTGGTATGAAGTTCTTTTTATGAAACGCTGTGTTGGTTTTACGCTAGATGTAACGGGACACGCACCTTCCAAAAAGTTCAACTTTTGTTGCATCAGTCCACAGAATATTTGCCCAAAAGTCTTGGGGATAATCAAGATATTTTTTGGCAAATGTGAGACGAGGCTTTGTGTTCTTTTTGGTCAGCAATGGCTTTTGCCATAGAACTCTTCCATGGATGCTGTTTTTGCCCAGTCTCTTTCTTATTGTTGAATCATGAACACTTAATTGAGGCCTTCAGTTCTTTAGATGTTGTTCTGGGTTCTTTTATGACCTCCTGGATGAGTCGTCTTTGTGCTCTTGGAGTAATTTTGGTAGGCCGGCCACTCCTGGGAAGGTTCACCACTGTTACAAGTTTTCTCCATTTGTGGATAATGGCTCTGACCGTGGTTTGCTGGAGTCCCAAAGCCTTAGAAATGGCTTTATAACCCTTCCCAGACTGATACATTTATACTATTTTGTTTCTCATCTGTTTATGAATTTCTTAAGATCGCGGAATGATGTGTTGCTCTTTAAACATGCTTCACTTTGTCAGACAGGTTCTATTTAAGTGATTTCTTGATTCAACAGGTCTGGCAGTAATCAGGCCTGGGTTTGGCTCGTGAAATTTAACTCAGCTTTCTAAAATAATGTGGTTAATCACACTTCTTTCATGATTTAATAAGAGGGGGCAATTAATTTTTCACGTAGGGCCAGGTAGGTTTGGACAGCTTTTTTCCCTTAATAAATTAAATCATCATTTAAAAACTGCATTTTGTATTTACTTGCATTATCTTTGTGTAATATTAAAATTTGTTTGATGATCTGAATCTTTTAAGTGTGACAAATATGCAAAACAATTTAAAATCAGGAAGGGGCCAACACTCTTTCACACCAATGTAAATAATCACCAAAATTATTCCTTATACAGTGAACATTTTAATATTCCTTTAAAATGGTGTTTATGCGTAACATTATGTATATCAGGATACTTAATATAAGACTGTTGACTGTTGCTGTTGAGAGGTTTGCGATTGTAGCTCCGTGTAGCTTCGCTTTTCTGTTGAAATCTCTTACTTTCACTCTCTGTTGTTTAAAGTGATAATATATAACTTAATTCCCACCATATTTCTGGTATTATCTATCAAACTAATCTAAGTAACTCGTTCGCTTTTTAAAACCGTGAGTGTAGCGTGTTAACATTCATTAGCCGGTTAGCTTGTCACGCGCGGTTCCATTGGCGTTTCACGCCTATTATTGTTTTCTCCATTTTTCACGAGTCACATCAACAGTGGTAAGTAGTAAATCAGAATCAGTCATCAATCACAGGGAGTAATGGCTTCTTCTCCTGCTATTGTTGTTTGCCACAAGTACAGCTTATCTCTCTCTGTCAACAACGAGGGATTCACATGTGATAAATGCAGGGAAATAGTTAGGCTGACAGAGAAGGTTTTAGAACTAGAGACACGCATCCAAACTTTAGTTGAGGATAGTAAGAATGTGAGGGCTGTAGATACTGCTTTGGATGCGACTAGCTCAGGAGTCCTGTACATTGTTCGGTTCCGGTATTAGAGCCCGTGCAGCAGGGCAACTGGGTGACTGTAAGGCGGGCTAGTCGCGGGTCAAAACACCGCTCTTCCGTTCCGATCAAAACATCAAACAGGTTCTCCCCACTCACTGAGAAACCTGATGAAAGTGCTCTAGTTATTGGCGATTCTATTGTAAGGAACGTGAAAATAGAGACACCAGCCACCATAGTCCATTGTTTACCGGGAGCCAGAGCGCCTGACATCTTGGCAAATTTAAAAGTGCTGGCTAATGCTAAACGTAAATTCAGTAAGATTGTTATTCATGTCGGCACTAATGATGTTCGACTTCGCCAGTCGGAGATCACTAAAAATAATGTTAAAGAGGTGTGTGAACTTGCAAGTAAGATGTCAGACACTGTAATATGCTCTGGTGCGCTCCCTGCTTACCGTGGCGATAAGATTCATAGCAGACTGTCGTCACTCAATGGCTGGATGTCTAAGTGGTGCCCGCAGAATAACATAGGTTTTATAGACAATTGGACGAGTTTTTGGGGCAGACCTGACCCGTTGAAAAGAGCTGGTGTTCATCCCTCCTGGGGTGGTGCCGCTCTTCTCTCTAGAAATATGGCACATAGTCTTAGAGTTCGTATTTGACTAACTGGAGCCCAGGTCAGGAAGCAGACAGACTGGCTAAACCAATCGTCTGCTAGCCGCCTCACGTTACAATAGTCAGTTAACTCTCAGCACATAGAGACTCTTTTACCTAGATATCAAACTGTGTCTGTTCCCCGAACTAGAAAATACAAAAAAACGTCCAAAACAATTAAAGAGTAACAATTTGATTGACGTTCAACAAATAAAAAAAATATATAATACAGAGAAACAAATGATAAAGCTTGGCTTATTGAATATCAGGTCCCTTTCTACAAAAGTGCTTTTTGTAAATTATATGTTCACTGATCATAACCTAGATGTACTCTGTTTGACAGAAACCTGGCTAAAACCAGATGAATACATTATTTTAAACGAGTCTACACCCCAAGATTACTGTTATAAAAATTAACCGCGTCCAAAAGGTAAAGGGGGAGGTGTTGCTACAATTTATAGCAATATTTTCAGTATTTCTCAGAGGGCAGGCTTTAAGTATAACTCCTTTGAAGTAATGGTGCTTCATATAACATTATCTAGAGAAACAAGTGTTAATGATAAATCCCCTGTGATGTTTGTACTGGCTACTGTATACAGGCCACCAGGGCACCATACAGACTTTATTAAAGAATTTGCTGATTTTCTATCAGAGTTAGTGCTGGCTGCAGATAAAGTCCACGTTGATAATAAAAAAAGATGCATTAGGATCAGCATTCATAGACATTCTGAACTCTACTGGTGTTAAACAACACGTGTCAGGACCCACTCATTGTCGAAATCATACTCTAGATTTAATACTGTCACATGGAATTGATGTTAATGGTGTTGAAATTCTGCAGCAAAGCGATGATATCTCAGATCATTATCTAGTCTTGTGTAAACTCCATATAGCTAAAACTGTAAATTCTACTCATTGTTACAAGTATGGTAGAACCATCACTTCTACCACAAAAGACTGCTTTGAAAATAATCTTCCTGACTTATCTCAGTTCCTCAGCATATCCAACAGCACAGAAAAACTTGATGATGTAACAGAAACTATGGACTCTCTCTTTTCTAGCACTTTAGATACAGTTGCTCCTTTAAGCTTAAGGAAGATTAAGGATAAGAGTCCAACACCGTGGTATAATGAGCACACTCGCGCCCTAAAGAGAGCAGCCCGGAAAATGGAGCGCAGCTGGAGGAAAACAAAACTAGAGGTATTTCGTATAGCTTGGCAGGAAAGTACCCAATCCTACAGAAAAGCATTAAAAACTGCTAGATTTTCTCTGAATTTTCTCTCAGAATTTTTCTCCAGTCTTCAGTGTCACAGGATCCTTCAGAAATCACTCTAATATGCCGATTTATTATCAGTGTTGAAACTGTTGTGCTGCTTCATATTTTTTTTTAAAACCTGTGATACTTTTTTCTGATTCTTTGATGAATAAAACATTAAAAAAAACAGCATTTATTCAATATTCATATCGAATTCTCCATGACATGGGTCCAAACCAATGAAATATTATTTTTAAACCCATGCTGATGAAAACAAAACGATCGCGCTGACTGACATTTGCAAAGCGTGTGCATAAGACGTGCCTTTCTGCGAGCGCGCGATCTCCCTTATAAAAAACATTATTGCGAAATATGTATTGGCGAGATTCACACAATCATAATCTGTTATGTCTTACATGAGCGTTTAGTTAATGGCTGGGGGGAAATCTAATGTGTAACATTATATTTGATCCAATTTTTTATCCGATTCCAACAAGTCATATATCATTTTGAAGGTATTTTAATGGAGAATGTGAAAATAAAAATAACTCATTTTTCAAAAATTTGCGCATTCCGACTCATTTTGCCAGAACGGGTCACATATAAGTCTTTACTATCACTATTTATCCATTTTTAACACAACCTTGCTGAATAAAAGTATTAATTTCTCAAAAAATAAAATAAAATAAAATACTGACCCCAAACTTTTGAATAGTAGTGTATATCATAACACAACATTTCTATTTTGAATAAACACTGTTCTTTTAAACTTTCTATTAAGTACTGAGGTAATATTTGTGATAAATATATGAATGTATGATTGTATTGGAGTAGTCCTAATCAGACGTGTCAGGTGAGAGCTGTGTGATGCTTCACCTTGCAGCTCCATGGCATAAAGGTGTCTCTCCTCCGCCATCACAGGAAATATCTCCTTCTCAATGGAAGTGGGTCGCAACTGAGTGCAAAATACGGATAACGGTTAAAAATTTCAGCAAAATGAAAACAAGTTAAATGTGCTGTAAGCAAATATTCATGGAATCACATAAAGAAAACAGTCCTACTCCCTGAAAGATATCTCTAGCATAACTGACTTGAGATACTGCATCACATAAATCTGTCACAGCCCTAATCTCTGTGAGCAGTACCTCAACAGGCCACATTGATCCCCTTTATAGAGCCAGTCAGTGAAGCTGTCTGTCAACATTTACATTTAACTGCACACATTTATACATTTGACATTCATAAATGGTATAAATGCATTTACACTGCAACTACATAAATAGGTTTTTTGTTTTAAATAAAACTTGTAAAGTATGAATGATACTTTACTAAAAGTTGCTATGAAATAGAAATATATATTGTCTAAATGGATGTTATTGATCTTATTATGAACAATTCGTCCATGCATATGTTTTATTAAAAAATATATTTTTGACCTTTCAAATAAAATGTCATAACTGGATCTTCTGGTAATAAACTCTCATAATGCAAATAATGTACCATATGTTATTTCCTATAAGCAATATGTATTAATTGCAGTTGAATAAATGAATATTTTTGAAAATCCCATATAAAATGACAGTGTTGTTCTGAGATGGTGTTTGCGTCAGTCCTGACCTGGATTCTTTTCAGCATGGCAGGGCTGAAGATGTACATCCCGGCATTGATTTTGTTGGAGACAAACACTTGCGGCTTCTCCACAAAGCGGTGTATTCGTCCAGTGTCTCCTTCATACACAACCACACCATACTTAGATGGCTCTTCCACTTTTGTCACCTGAAACATCAGCCAGATAACCCCAGTAAGTGAGTAACAGAGTAACAGGTGAGTAATGTTGGGTGCAATATTCCTTCAAGAGATGAGAGAGAGGCAGAAATTTACAGAAATATATCAGGTTAGGATCTAAAAATGTGTTTGTTTTATACAGTGCATTGAAAGGAGCTGTAAAGCTTCTTAGGATGGACTACAGGGTTGAGTCATATTTCAGCAATCTCAGACCATAGTCTCGGCAACATTTGGGATTTTCAATGAAAGTGTGTTTCTTACGACAATGGTGCCCTCTCTGCCGTGCTGTTGGTGGAACTTCAGCATGTCGTTGAAGGGAAAATCGCAAATTACGTCACTGTTAAGAACGAAGAAAGGCTCCTCGTTATCAGTCAGCAGATCTCGCGCCAAAGCCAGAGGACCAGCTGAGAGAAAAACATCAAATTTACAGCTTCACACTGGCTGTGTTTGTGCATTTAACCCTCTGGTGCTCCTCATTGGGAGTCACACCTGTGATTTTCACAGTCAAAAGTGACCGGACACCTAAAATGTAACTTTTTTTTGCCCCAGTAAAATCAATGTAATATATTTTTGTTCAATTACATTTTTTATTTTGTATCTTGAGATAATTTCATGCCACTTAATATTTATGCAATAATTATGATCAGTTTCTGCCCATTGAAAAAAAAAATTAACAATACATATTTTAATATTACTTTTCAATGAATGCAGTATTTCATGTTAAAATAGAGTCAATGCCTTTTAAAATCCCATTTTTGAAGTCAGATTAGTGCCATCTGGTGGGAGTAAAATAAGAAAACATCTGTAATTCCATGGTTTAGCCACTAGATTCCTATATAAAAGGCCTAATAATTCTTATTTTTATTAAGTTGTGTGTTTGGATATATATTTAGACATCCTCAAAGACAACTTTTTGTAAAGGTTTAGATTTTGTTTATTTTGAAATCAGTTTTTGAATTATTATTACTACAGTCAAACCTGAGCACAGAGAAAGCATTTTGTTACGCAAAACATTAAAATTCTATAAAAATGTAACAAAAATGAACAGGAATGTTTTTATCAGAGCTTAATCCTTCTGGGTCTGATCTGATTTCAACCTCTTATTTTAGTTTTTTGACTCGTTATGGCTATATGGTTATTGCCATACCACTTCATTTGAGTGTGTATAATTCTGTATGTGTGTGTGTGTGTGTATATGTGTCTGTTTTGCACTCTTGATGTGTTAGAGTGCAACCCCTTCCTTGTTGTCCACTTTCTTACTGCATTGTAGTTGAATTATTGCTTTTATTGTACATATTTGCTGTGTTACAGTCACACCAGTTCATAGGTGAGTGTATAAGTGTGTGTGAATGGATGTGTCGGTTTTGCACGCTTGATGTTTTAAAGTTTCACCCCATCATTTCTGTGTACTTTTTTTCTGCATTGTGTCAGATTTGTAGATTGTACATTTTCAGAAGTTTTTGTCGATTTCCCATTCATTTCCAATGATCGGTCATTTTTGACCTAAGACCACAAGTGTGACAATTTTTTTTTACAACCACTTAGCCTGCTCGAATCATGCCCTCAAGTTTTGTGTGTGTTCACATTCCAAATGTCATAAAAGTCACCAAGTTTCGTACCATTCCCATGAAGCTGTGATTTAAAAAAATTAAAAACAGGTAATTTTTCGGTCAAAAGTGACCGAAGAGCACCTTACAGTGATATGAAAATGTTCACCTACCAGTGCCTAGAGGTTCCTTCTCATGTGAAAGGGAGATTTTTATTCCAAGCTGTGAAAATCACAAATAAGAGCGTATGACTTTGATATTCACTACATAAAAACACAATAAACTAGTTAAACGCAACAAGCATACCCTCTGCTCCTGAGCTCGCATCTCTCGCTCCAACAGCTCAGACATGTAGCTCACAGCCAAAATCACATGACGGACTCCAGCCTGACCACAGAGACACCAAACATTAACATTATAAGGCTGTAAATCAATCAGAACAAAGCACAAATGCAGGGAGAGGTGTCCTCCTGAGCTACCTTGACCAGAGCCTCCACCTGATGCAGCAGGATGGGTTTGTTGCAGAACTCAACCAGAGGTTTGGGCACAGTGAGCGTAAGCGGCCGTAACCTCGTGCCATAGCCGCCAACCAGGATCAGAGCTTTCATTGTGGGTCACTGGAGCGGGACGCTGTCAGACGGGCATCAGGTGCAAGTATTTTATGTACGGTGCCTGAGAAACAAAATGAGAAACATCTGCAACAACCCTCATTACATGAGTGTTTATAAAGGGCTTCACTAGTGAGTGTCACAATGGAAAATATTTGACACCTTCTTTATGTCCCATGAGAACACACCCACACAGCACACCTGTAATACCTGAAAATCATCTCTCTAGCAATGAACTTGACTGATATTTTGAAGTTTTGAAGTCTCGGGACAATTTCTCAATCATTCTGGGATGTGTTTTTAAACAGTATTGAAGAAGTTCACATGTATTCTGGGACACTTGTTGGCTGCTTTTCCTTTACTATCAACTCCAACTCATTCTTTTTATTTTGGTATGATGCTAATAATAAATAATATTTTATTTTCGTAATTCATTTTGTATTATACTTTGTTCATAAGTAAAGTAATTTACAAGCATTTAATATTTAACTATGTAAAAAAAAAGATAGAATATTAATACCAACACAAATACAATAGAATTTAACCAATAGAATTTAACAATTACATGTAACAATTATTATTATTATTAGTAATAGTAGTACACACATAGCGATGTTTTCTACACACTACTGTACTGTACTGTACTGTACATCAGTAAAACTGTAGAGCTCATGTTTCATATGATTTAATGATAAACTCACCCAGTAAACAATTCACCTGCTGCACTGGTTTGATTATTACCTTCAAATGATCCACAAAAAAAGACGGTGGCTTTTAAAGTCACTTCCACACAACAGTTTAAGCCGTTATTTAGATCTGACAGATCTGTAATATTCTGTAATGAAGACAGTTGAGTGAGTTCCGTACAGTGATGACGAGCCAGCGGAGGGCGGGGCCTCTCGGGCGTCTCGGGTCAATGGACTGTACCACTATTGAGAGGGAATCACAGGACATTTGCCTTACATTACTGAAGATTTTACGTCTTTACGACGCCTTTTAAACGATCTAAGAGTATCTTATATGTTCTTATGTTATGACATAATATGTCATGACGCTAATTATAAACAATAATGGATTAACAGTTAATTTTGTCTATACTCCCCCCCCCCAAACAATTAAAATGACACACGCGGCTTCATGGACCAATCATTTCATAACAACGTGGCGCGGAAGTGAATAAGAGCCGAATCAAAAATCATTCCATAAGAAAAGTCAAGCGGCTTTATTTATATTATGTAAAATACATGAATACTGTGTCTTAATAATATCGGTGTGTCAATATTGTTTTGTTTACACATGCCATGTAAAGAACACACGACCGGCTGAATACTATTCACTATTACTATTAACACTATTGATTTGAGTGTATTAGCACTGTTTGAAGAGAACATAACTAGAAATGACTTGAGCTGGATGATGACACTTCTATCTCCTGTAGAGCTGCTTTAGAGATTAATCCTCTTCATTTCATAACTGATTAATTTTTTGTTCACGGTCAAGGCTGACATTATTATAAATAGAATTGGGCGACTTCCTCCAGTGTCCACCAGATGTCACCTGAACTCTAACCTGGAAATGTAACTTGGCCCTCCTCATTAACTTACTCACTCAATTAGTGTATTTTATAATGCTATAAATTACATTTAGAATTCATTATGCATGCAATAAATGCTGCTTTGCACATTTTCTGTTTGATCATCTGGTTCCATGATTTCTGTGAGTACTCCATGAGTTTAAGGACATGTTTAATGCATGTGTTGATCAGTCAGAGCATGATTTGGACCTTTGAAATTATGTGTTTGCAGCAGTGGACTTGTAGATATGTTAAACATCACAGATCAGTGATGATGAGAAACAAATGCTAAATTAAACCCAAGCAAAAATGCATTCACTGAGATTTATACTCATATATTAATATATATATATAAAAATGTATATATGCATTAAAAAAAAAATATATATATATATATATATATATATATATACATTTTAAATGCTGTATTTATTCAGTGTCTAATTATGTTTTTGTAAATCCCTTTTCAATTTGAACCATTTATTGATAGATTAATATTTAATTTATAAATTGTTTTTACGATTACTGCTTTTTACAATTACTGCTATTGCTCATTAAAAAAAATCAAACAATGAATTACTTTCCAATTTAGTCCATTTATTTACAGATTAATTAATTAATTTGTTAACAAATTTATTAATGTCTATTTTTATTATACAATTGGTTATCAATTAATTAAATGCTTTATTACTATTTCCGTGACACTCGTGGTCCTCCATATTATACAGTATGTGCTTTAAAATAAAAAGCTTCTTTGTAGAGACATATAACACACAAATGATTGTTTGTGTGTTACTGAAAATACAAAAAGGCACTTTCAAACCTTGTGCCTAAATAAGAGTATTAACAGGAACGTTGGAAATGTACAATGGCCTCTTTGAATAATATTATATTTTGTTCTATGACAACTAAATTATCTTGTAAATTTATATGTATTTCTCTAAATTACACATTGACTGATACATCATCATCCTGCACATGTTGAACTATTGTCTAAATATATTACAATTTAACAGTAAATGCATATTGTTGTTAAGGGGGGCATTTTCCTAACACACTGGAGCAGCTTTTATGTCTCATGTCAACAATTAACAACCAGTTTCTGTTGCGATTGGTGCTATCTTTTTTTTTTTTTTTTTTGCTGTCATTGCTATTCCCTCAGGAAATGCATATTTGTTTTAGTGGTTTTCATCAATATCAGGTCTTGGTTATTTTACATTGTCGAAATGAATCAGTTGTTCAGTTAAATCCTCTAGTACATAATGAGAAATTCACTTATTTTAGGTGACTTTATTTTAGGGTCTCTTAACTAGTTGCTTATCAGCATGCATATTACTAGAATATTAGCCATTTATTAGTAGTAATTAAGCACATATTAATGCCTTATTCTACATGACCTTATTCTACATCCCTAATCCAATACCTAAACTTAACAACTACCGCACTAACTATTAATAAGCAGCAAATTAGGAGTTTATTGAGGGAAAAGTCGTAGTTAATAGTGAATAAGTGTTCCCTATTCTAAAGTGTTACCAGAAATTCTTTAAGTTTTGGCAGGTAATGGATCTAAAATCTTTCTATTATTTCTTTTTTCTTTTAATTTTGTACACTACACTACACAGAACTTCTATTTCTGTCATGGTAACTCTCATGGTAATGGTAATGCACATTGCACACTCTGTATGTACTATGTCTTTGTATGCCGTTTTATTGTTTTGATTGGTGTTTTTCATTTTGGTTTTACAATTTTTGTAGAGCACAATGGTCAGTGACTGTTGTTTTATAGCGCTATATAAATAAACTAGTGCTGTCAAACAATTAATCGTGATTAATCCAGAGGCGGACAGTATTAAAGTATGTTTACTCTGCTTTAAAAGTATGTTTCAAGTGGCAGTACTTTATCAGAGCGTTTTTCTTTAGAAAACTTTACTTCACAAGATTCCTAAGCATAATATTGTGCTTTTTACTACACTACGTTTCATATTAAATATAATTTAATATTTAATTACATTAGAAATCTAGTACTTACTTGCTTTTACTCAAGTAAACGTAATTCAAAGATTTACTTGAGTACAAGAAAGTACTACATTTTTAATGTTCTTAAATATTAAAAGTAAAAAACAAACAAAAAAAAAACTTTTATTTATGAAATGTAGTGCAGTAAAAAGTACGGCATTATGTTTTGGAATGTAGTGAAGTAAAGTTTTCCAAAGAAAAACACTCAATTTACAATTGAAATAAAAATACTTCACTACTGTCCACCTCTGGATTAATTGCATCCAAAATAAAAGTTTTTGTTTACATAATGTGTGTGTTTACTGGGTATATTTATTATTTATATATAAATACACACATGCATATATATATATATATATATATATACAGGTGCATCTCAATAGATTAGAATGTCATGGAAAAGTTCATTTATTTCAGTAATTCAACTCAAATTGTGAAACTCGTGTATTAAATAAATTCAGTGCACATAGACTGAAGTAGTTTAAGTCTTTGGTTCTTTTAATTGTGATGATTTAGGCTCACATTTAACAAAAACCCACCAATTCACTCTCAACAAATTAGAATACTTCATAAGACCAATAAAAAAAACATTTTTAGTGAATTGTTGGCCTTCTGGAAAGTGTGTTCATTTACTGTATATGTGCTCAATACTTGGTAGGGGCTCCTTTTGCTTTAATTACTGCCTCAATTCGGCGTGGCATGGAGGTGATCAGTTTGTGGCACTGCTGAGGTGGTATGGAAGCCCAGGTTTCTTTGACAGTGGCCTTCAGCTCATCTGCATTTTTTGGTCTCTTGTTTCTCATTTTACTCTTGATAATACCCCATAGATTCTCTATGGGGTTCAGGTCTGGTGAGTTTGCTGGCCAGTCAAGCACACCAACACCATGGTCATTTAACCAACTTTTGGTGCTTTTGGCAGTGTGGGCAGGTGCCAAATCCTGCTGGAAAATGAAATCAGCATCTTCAAAAAGCTGGTCAGCAGAAGGAAGCATGAAGTGCTCCAAAATGTCTTGGTAAACGGATGCAGTGACTTTGGTTTTCAAAACACACACTGAACCAACACCAGCAGATGACATTGCAGCCCAAATCATCACAGACTGTGGAAACTTAACACTGGACTTCAAGCAACTTGGGCTATGAGCTTCTCCACCCTTCCTCCAGACTCTAGGACCTTGGTTTCCAAATGAAATACAAAACTTGCTCTCATCTGAAAAGAGGACTTTGGACCACTGGGCAACAGTCCAGTTCTTCTTCTCCTTAGCTCAGGTAAGACGCCTCTGACGTTGTCTGTGGTTCAGGAGTGGCTTAACAAGAGGAATACGACAACTGTAGCCAAATTCCTCGACACGTCTGTGTGTGGTGGCTCTTGATGCCTTGACTCCAGCCTCAGTCCATTCCTTGTGAAGTTCACCCAAATTCTTGAATGGATTTTGCTTGACAATCCTCATAAGGCTGCGGTTCTCTCGGTTGGTTGTGCATCTTTTTCTTCCACACTTTTTCCTTCCACTCAACTTTCTGTTGTTTGTATATTAAATATATTTATATATAATATAAATTATATGAATATAAATATATACATGTAAATACATATCAAAATATATACTGTATGTATGTGTATTTATATATACATAAAAAATATACACAGTACACATGCATATATTATGTAAACAAAAACTCTTACTTTGGATGCAATTAATCATTTGACAGCACTAAACTAAACTAATGTGTTTGGTCTTTGCGGAATAGACTTGCTACTGCGAACACATCCACAACGTTCTGCTGTTAGCATGTAAGAAATACTGCTGCTGCACATATAACATGAATAACCCCCATAGCACACATGATCACCCCGCAGCAGATCTATACAGGTGGAGCTGGGGAGGTGGAGGGTTTCTGAAGCGCGCTGCTATGCTGAGCAGCGAGCTCATTGGCTGCTGATGTGAAAAAAACCCCAACAATCAGATGTAACCTGTGAATAATGACGTCATTATGTCAGACTGAGTTTGACCTATCTAGAGTTTCATCACAGTGCTTTGTATTTAAACTTGTGGTTGTTCCTTCTGCTTTATTCGGTCAAATTAAAACAACAAAATATTAAAGAGACAAAGACAACATTTCTTAAATAAACAATTTATAGCTCACATTCAAAGTTGTCATATTATTTTTTTCTTAAAAAAATACCCATCCATGCAACAACAATAAAGATAAAAGGATCATTTTCTTTCTTTTTATGCCAAATCTATGAATCTGTGTTCCTCTCTCATGCGTCGACACAAATGAAAGCTACACTTTAATCAACGACGCCAACATGTTAGGAATTACGTGTTCTTAAACGTAACTTGAGTACATTGCTCATTTATTTGTGAGGGAACACATCACACATGTGGCATTTGTTCTTCAAACATTTCCCTTCAGCGGTTACAGAAATGATCGGATGACTTTGTTAAACAGTTGTTAAACAAACACTCCTGGGTATCCCAGTTATGGCTATTGACCAAAATCACACATCTAAATACAGACACATCCCTACGGCACAACTCCGCATAGATGCCATGTTTTATAATGTCGATTTATTAATTATACACGTGATCAAAGTCAATAAATGTAGGACAAGACGAATGAATGAAGTTAATATATTTGTTCAACTGCTACTATGGGCAGATACGATGTCTGTTTCCCAGAGAATGGAGAAAGTGTCCATTTTTGAGTGCATGTGCAATAAATGCTTCATCTAGACAGAGAACATGCTGAAGGTGTCATGATGAGGAGACGATCTCCACTCGACTGCTGACGGGACTCACAAGAACAAACCTAGGAACGAATCTTGCTACATTTGCTGATGGTGGGCAGAATGTCACTGCGTACACTCTCAGAAAAAAAAAGGTACAATCGCTGCCACTGTGGTGGAACCCTTTCAAAAGGCAACTAATATATACCATTCAGATAATAATTTGAACACTTTAAGTTACAAATCTGTACATTTAAGGTACTAAAATGCACCTTTTATGGGTAAGTAAAGTACAAAGGTGTACTTTTGAAAGGATACTGTCCCAGTGTCAGCTTTTGTACCTTTTATTTTTCCTCAGAGTGTATTGGTGTAATTAAAAGACAACCCTTTGAAATAACTCTGAAACAATAAAATTGAAACAAAAATAAAAATCATGCTCTTGTAATGTGTTTATAATAATTTACAGTGCAGATGTTAGTGAGCACTAACTAAAATAAGCTTCTTAATCAGTCGGTTTATGTTGTTTTTCAACAAAAATATCTAAATATGCCAAAAACAAAAAAACTGGAGAAGGGAAATTGTTTAAAATATCAAGACTTGTTTTTTTTTTTTTGCTTAAATCAAGAGAATTTTTTTTATCTGTAAACAAGTGTTAATACCTTACACAAATTTGCTTTTCAGGATGATTTGTCTTGTTTTAAGGATGTTTAAATATTTTGACAGATTAAGAAAATTATATATATTACAGTGAGACTTTTCTCTGCAATTATAACCACGTTACTGACAGGGATAGACTTTGTAACACAAAGGTAATCTAAATTCAAGACTACAAATACACTATCCCACCAAAACCCCTACGACTGCTAAATCACAGAGGGGGGACCAACATAAATGTCAAAACTCTAACATGTAATGATTGCTTTAAATGTACAGAGTAAGATAGCTACCAAAAAGCCCAAAATATAACAACAATAAAATAAAAAAGCATCATCTGACCGGTTAAATAGGCTCGCATAGCAAAGCTGTGAATTCAACTACTGCCATAAGGCCAGATTCATCTTCTTGTCATCAAAGATGAGTGGTTTAAAATCTCCTTTAAATGCCCCCGACTCCTACAGTAAAGCTTTGACCAACTGCTCTGAGCTAAATTTGCTCCCTTTTAAACTCCTGGAGAAATACTGAGTGTTTATACAGAGAACATATTTCACACTCCCTCGCTCAACAAAAAAAAATAAAATCACAGGAAAAAAAACACTGCATGAAAATTAGTGCTGTCAAACAATTAATCGTAATTAATCGCATCCAAAATAAAGGTTTTTGTTTACAGAATGTATGTGTGTGTACTGTGTATATTCATTATGTATTTATAAATACACACACATGCATGTATATATTTACCGGTAAGTAAAATATGTTATGTTTACATATTAAATATATTTATATATATAATATAAATGATATGAATATAAATATATACATGTAAATATTTTCAAAATATATACGTGCATGTGTGTGTATTTATATATACATAATGAATATACACAGCACACACATACATTCTGTAAACAAAAACCTTTATTTTGAATGCGATTAATCATGATTAATCGTTTGACAGCACTTATGAAAATATTTTTTATAACCTTTAAGATTTTTTTGTACGGTGACATTATTTTTTATAACTAAGCATATCTTCCCTATCATTCTCATCAGTACAGTAATGATGTGAACAAATAATCATACAGCATTTAAATGGCAAAGTACAATTCCCGATGTAATAATGTGTATCTGGATAAAATGTCCTGCATTATAAAAAGAAGAATTTGGGGGAGAAATGCTTTCAGGCTAAATTTAACGTCACAAAAATCTTAAAGGTCCTAAAAACAGGCTTTGTTTATGCAATATAAGAATTTTCTTTTTTTGATTTTGGGGTGAAATGTGACCTGGACTTTTCTTCTTGAGATTCTCTCACACACACACACACGCACACACACGCACACACACACGCACACACGCACACACACGCTTTCCCTCTCTTTAGCAATGCCACACTCTAAGAGAGACCCTGACAGCGGACGCGGCCTGAGTTCATGGTTCATTCCTGCAGTGCTTCAGCGGGCCACATGGTGGCGATGAATCCACGTGACAAACAAACTGAAACCATCTTCTATTGAGGGGAGGCTAGGAGCCATTTCTTTCCTGACAGCAGAGACAAAAACCTTCATAGGTAGAGGTCACCTCCATTTCTTGTGTACACCAATCCCTCACAGTTCAAATACGGAAAACACACCTTTAGGTTTGTGTCAATGTGCAATCTTTACAAACATCTTTGTTTTTCTATGAAAACGTCAACAGAAAGTTGCTGGGCGGAGCTACTGGTTCTCGTTGCGGATTTCCTGCAGTATGTTGATGAGGCTCTCCAATCCGAACACGTATCCGCGGTCAGGTCCGTCGTGGACGGTTTGGTCATCGCGGAAGCCTTTGAAGGTGCTGTGGGCGAAGTCGATCATGCGCACATCCACGCTCAGCATCTGAGGAGGTGTATGGGGCTCCGAGGCCGGCGGGTTCTCCACACAGCCCGGCTTCTCCGGCTCCGAGGCCCTCTGCCAGCCAGCGTCCACAGACTCGGGGTCCTTGCCCTCGTATATGATGAGCAGCGAGCTGGAGTAGAAGCGGTACGAGGCCTGGCGCTCCAGCACAGCCTTCAGGCTGCATAGTTTGCTCAGGATGGGCTCGAAAAGGTCTTTGCGCAGCTGCGTCCCGTTGTGCATGAACTGAAAGAGTGCATGTCGAAATCCCTCGATAGAAAGACTGCGGCCGTAGTACTTGTTCCTGCATAGATAGTGACCGGTGTCCATCTGGTAGACCTGCAGAGCAAACACAGGACACACGGGGGTCTTGAATGACTGGGAAAACAACATGTGAGGAAAGACGGTCAATATAAATAAATCGCCTGTTAAATTCGGTCAAGGCCTGATCATGCAGTCTTCAAGCCTTTCTTTGGCTTTTGCTTTCGACCACTAAGGCTACTCAATGTAACTTTTGATTAAAAAAATAACAAAATGTTATTAAGAAGAGAGTGCAGAAAAAATCCACCTTCTTCACCCAGTTATGCTTTGATCAATCTATGGACAGAAATGAAATCCCCCTGTTTTAGTCCCTATTGTTCACACCTCGGTTTTGAAAAAGACTGAAGAAATTTTATGCCATCCCTATACATGTATATCGATATCAATCACTTTCTCAACCTGCAGACTTGCATATGTGAGAAAAAATGCATGCTTAAAAAGAGACTAGTTAATAGCGAGAACTGGTCCCTAAACTAAACTGTGTAAAAGCAAAATAATAAAATAAAAAGTTATGATTACTTTTTACTTGATGGTTACACCACATGACATTTACCTTGCATTTACAGCCATTACAGGTTTTTTTTAACGGTCGCTAAGACACTTTTCTCAGTACTTTGTTCACTTTTTCAGCTTGGCACAGCAGTTAATTTCACATCCAAAAATGCACTAAAACTACCTAAACACTTCATATAAGCCTCGTTAGCAAAGGTTGTTACCCAACAAACACACTAGTCACTAGTACAACAAGAACCTAAAAACACTAACAAGTAGCATTACAGAATATTTTCTTTTGTGAAATTTATTTACAAAACAAGAATGACAGTATATTCACTGCAATATACGTTACAATACAGTATGAAATTATTCCAAAGTTCCCGTCTTGTAAAGATGGTAATGAGCTTGAAAGGCTTTAGATTTGGTATATGTTTGAATATGGTAATATAATGTGTAAATTTGGTTATGGCTATATAGTTTTGGCAGTGGTTGTGTCTAAATGAGAAAAATAAATCATGTAATTTAAAAGATGTGGCCACTGAATGCCAAAGCAAATGATAAATGATCCAGTTTAGCCACATAGTTGCTATTGAGCTCACTGTGTGTGAAGAGCTTTGAAAAGTGGCCTAAGTTTTGAGAAATGGGTCCTAGCGATAAAAAAACACCAAAGTTGGCACAAGATTTTTTTCATTTTTTCCCTTTCTTTATTATGGACACTTATAGTATTTGTCACTTATCCATCTGCGTGTGTACACAATCTCAGGCTCTGGCTGGACACCTGCTTTATTACACTTACTGCTGATAAAAGTGAAATATTACTTGTTGGCTTCAAATCTCTTGTTTTCTCCAAACACAGCCACATTTTTGAGATTGATTATGTTGCATCAACTAGTGCTATGACAAAAATCATAAATGTTGACTATTATGTGAGCAAATATCTGCCAGTGGGGTAAGAAAAATAAACTTAATAAAAGTTTATAAATAAAAAAATAAAGGTCACACTTTATATTAGGTGGCTTTAACTACTATGTACTTACATCAAAAAATAAGTACAATGTATTTATTGTGTTCATACTGTATTGCAAAACACTACTGCTGCTATTGAGGTGGGACATGTTTAAGGTTAGGGACAGGTTTGGTGGTCTGGGTAGGTTTAAGGGTGGGTTAAGGTGTAAGCAATGGGTCAACAGTGTAATTATAAATGTAATTACAGAAATTAATTACAGATGTAATTACATACATGTTTTTACATTGTACTTATATTTTTAAAAATACCTATATGTACACAACAAGTGCATTGTACCAAATGATTAATTTAAATGTAAGTACATATTAGTTAAGGCCACCTAGTATAAAGTGGAACTAAAATGAAAAAATAAAATTCAAAAGAAAAACAAGTCTATTTTTCTTACTCAATTTGCAGATTTTATTCTTCTTGTTTCAAGCATAAACGCACTTAATTTTTATACAATGACTACGCTGAAATTAGTTTTCATGCCAATGACCGGGATTCCTCTCCTATTTTAGTTTTTCCAACTTGGGCCACCTACAAGAGGCCAAGGCTAACTAACCACACTCTTAAAAATACAGCTTCCAAAAGGGGTCCCATTAATGTACCATTTTGGGCCCTCAACAGAAGTTTTCAGTGAACAGTTCTTATGATAGCCTTTTTTTTTTCTAAAGGGGAGAAAATGTTAAATCTGAAAAACCTTTTTCCACTAAAAAGAGTCTTTTGTACAATACAATGGAAAGATTCTATGGATGGTAAAAGTTCTTTGTGGATGCCAATGAAGAACCTTTAAAGGGGTCATGAACTGAGAACCAAAATTCCCTTGATCTTTTGACATACAAGCGGTCACTCTGCTATAAAAACATCCTGCAAGTTTCAGAACTCAAAATGTCTCGTTAGTCTAAAAAAAGCTTATACTGAATACTTATTTTTACTTATATTAGTGTTATTGTGAAATAAATTTATACACATTTACTAGTTGAACTTTTACCAAACTATAATGCCAGACTAAAATATGTGAAATCGAGTGCAACATTTGAAATATGACCAATGGCAACCTTTCATTGCATCTAAAAGGGCATACTGATGCGCAAAACATGATTTTTACTTCATATCTTTAACACTGCATTTGTAACTTAAGTAACATAACTTTATTGACATTAGTAACTGTAATCAAATTACATAAATTCAAAATGTAATTCATTACATTACTGCGCTATCAGGAAAAGTAATCAGAATACAGTAACACGTTATGCCCAACTCTGTCCACGCTTTTCAAACAGAGCGTTCTGATGAGGGGGGTCAAAAACAGGACAAAAAATAGCCTATTACTTCTAAATTATGATGTTTTTTGATGTAAAAATCTTGATAACATTATAAGTGGACCTCAGAGAACAGTACAAAAAAAAAAAAAAAAAAAATCAAAAAGGCAGTTCATGACCCCTTTAACTCTAAGAGTGAAAAACAGCAGTCATTGCTATTGCTCCACTAGCAACACTCGGGTTAGCGATACGCACCTGCATACCGCACACACGCACTCCTAATGTGGCAGACGTGCTCTGCTCGCACTTCTTCATCTGACGGGCGGCTTTCTCCTCTGACGCGTCGTCGCCATGCTGCCGGGTGCCCATCTTCAAGTCCAGGATGCAGGGGTAGACGAAATGATGGACTACATTCTCCAACAGCAGGAATTCTGGTGGAGGTTTATGGTCAAGAATCATAGACAACAGAGGAAACATACATGCACAAAGCTTTTTTAAATATGCATTTACATCAATGTCTGTCTGAATACTCAATTCCGATTGCCTGGAATGGATGTGTTAAAACCGTTTAAGGCACAGTAGTTCCAGTCAACTTTTATCACTAAAACAGCTTTCAAGCTGAAAAGCTACATTATATTTTTTAGCAGTGCGGTGGTAACAGTGCTGTTTTTGAAGTAATTAAACTTACAGCTTCATTTTTTTGTAAAGAGACGCTAAATGATAGCTGAAGATTTAATTATCTAATATTTAACAAATTTCGATTTAGTTAGTCTGTGAAACATTAGTCTACAGACGACGGAAAGTTTGGACTGTGGTATTCATGATAATCTCATAGGCCGGACGTTCACTCGTATTACTGGACAAAGCCATCAAAAACTTTGACGAGTTTGACAGTGTTATCACAATCTGCCTGTCAATCATTTCTAGCCAAAGCCTCTCATAGAAACAAACAGTTCTCTCTTTTGAGAAGCAAACTAAATCATTTATGAATTTCAATGAGATGAATTTAAAATGAGAGTCCTAAATACATGAACATCTGCTTCCTGTTGCTCAGCTTGTGGCAAAAATTTCACTCTTCCTAATAATAGCAGTCTTTCCACTATCGGCTATACTGTTGTACACATATCATTATACAGTTTCTTAAACCTTTCTTTAGGTGTCAAATTTAAGCACTTTTCAAGCATTTTACAGTATTTTTTAGCTTTTGCAGCACTTCACAACAGTGGTGAATTACATATTTACATATACACGTACTTCATCATATTTACAATGCTTTTGAGAAACAAGCCACAAGTCTATGTTTCATTATTTTTATGCTCAACGGCGTTTTTTGGAAAATGCAAGCCCTGATGACATATGACTCATAGAACCATGAAAGCAGAAGAGTGGCTGCTAATTGCAAAAAGATTTACATCATGCATGATTTTTAGTGTTGATGCATGGAGTTAAGGTTAACAAGCGCCTGAATAACTTTTAGGATTTGGTCCTTGTTTCAACCATAACTTGAGTTTTTCATTTTCAAGTCACTTCGTATTGATGCGGGGAATTCTCTCCCATTTTATGCCACAGGTAAAAGTAATTAAGCCCTCTCTAAATTATTTTATCTAAAAACAAACTATTCAGTCAGGTTGCAT
Source organism: Onychostoma macrolepis (assembly GCF_012432095.1). Lineage (NCBI taxonomy): Eukaryota > Metazoa > Chordata > Actinopteri > Cypriniformes > Cyprinidae > Onychostoma > Onychostoma macrolepis. Next base: position 34,190,805 of record NC_081176.1, on the reverse strand, counting down.
ATTACTGCAATTACAATTTCAGCAAGCAGTTTCAAGCAATTCAATATAGTTGACTGCTTTCCAGAAAGTAAAACTGAATTTCTCCATCAACTACACACTACAAACAACGCTTCTGAATAAACGGTGCTGTTTTAGAGCAGGATACTGTAGAGTTTCCTGTCTTTGGAGTCGGAGCGCATGCGGCTGAGCTGTTGTTTGTGGCAGCGCAGACTCCAGGGGTTGTGGCTGATCTTCTCTGAGCTCAGGCCGCTGTTGCTGTCCAGCATCTGGAAGGGCACATCTGAATGCATCTGTAGGTCCAGAAGAGGACTCTTCAACTCCTGCAGACTACACAGACACACTAATTACCAACAATTCTGTGGAAGTGTGACTGTTGAGAATGCTTTGTTACTGTGAAACTCTTAAAATGAATGTATTTAATGTGGGAATGTTTGATTGGCAAATACATAAGTTTGATTCAGACAGATGTACTTGTTAGGGAGCACAATTTTTGTTATTATCACAGACAACACATTTCCAATATAATCAGTTCCATTTCAGTAACTTCTCACTGCTAAGCCATAAGATCCAAAGCATATATCACCTCAGCTCAGCTTAATGCTGATTCATAATTGATGTGTTTGGAAAAACCCATTCTCTGAATTTTTGTTTTGCCATTTTTCATGAATAGGGTAGGCCTACACCTTGAGGTCATGTTACATTTATATAAGTATTAGAGGTTCAAATATGATTCTATTTTGTATAAATTTATGTATTTTGTTCTCTTCCACCTCTGAGGTCTCGACCTTTGCAACCAGGGCTGCAAATAAAAAGTAAAAGTGAAAGTAAAATTAAAATTAAATATATATATATATATATATATATATATATATATATATATATATATATATATATATATATATATAAAACAAAAAGTGACAAAAACACAATAAAATGACAGACTTAAAAAATGGAAAATATAAAAATAAAAACGGATTCAGAATTATTAATAAAAACTATTATATTGATTTGACACTAAAATAACACTGTTTGCAACTGTATCCAACAATTAAATCAGACAGTGTAACGTAAATAAGTAGTAAAAACAGTAATAAACAAAGCTTAATGATTTTGAGCTGGGTGCCATCAGCACAACAATGAAAATTTATACCAAATTTATGGAAGATTTGCCCTAAAGGCAATAAATAAATAATATACAGAAGAGGGCCCAAAACTGAGCCCTGAAGCACACCACTAGTGATCTGAGATAAGGTAACATAACATAAATCAGACAACGTAACATAAATAAGTAGTAAAAAATGAGTAGTAAATAAACAAAGCTTAACGATTTTGATCCTGCCCCATATGTGATAAGTGTAAAGGTGCTGAGGGTTTTTTTTTCTGGTCAGAAATTTTCCATTTCTTTGCTATGGTTGATAATTGTGTTTTAATACCAGATCCAATGTAAACAATTCTTGATCCAAAGATCTTCAGTCCAAAGTGTGGTTACCTAATTCATACAGATTGACTGTAGCTAAGAAAATTATTCCATCTTGTCATTAGCAGTGGATTCTGTTACACAAGTGACCAGCATACGGACTAGCATTCACTCACTTGTCGTTGCTGTCGCCGTCATGAGCAGGTCTGTCCTCTTTGTGCTCGCTGCTGGAGCGGTGGAGGCTACGGCGAGAGTGTTTTCGGCGAGGCTGATCTCTTTCGGACAGCTCTTCATGGTCCAGCCCCTCGCTCTCTTCGTATGGATATGCCACCAGATTGATGTAGCCATCAGAGTCTCCCTCAAAACACACCAGCACCACACCTACAACATCAACATTACTTAGAACTTGTGTATGCAAAGAATTCAACAAAGAAAAAGATGTAATAAAAAAACATTTACATTGATTAAGTTCATATGAATTGCACATTATGAATCAAGACTCAATCTATTCCAAATGATGTCCTAAATTATTGTTTCAATAGTGATTCTACATTAATAACAATGTGTCATTTTTTGCTTCTTGTGCATTCAAACCCTTTAAATTGGCAGTTGTTTTTAAAGTCCAAAGTCATAGTTATGCAATTTTATGACAAATCAACACATAATTACTGATAATTCATTACCAAAAACTGAATAGTAAATATTATTTTAGCACTCCTCTTTTGAATGTTTGATTCCATTCTGTAGATTCTGTCAAGTCCAATAATCATTCCGTACCAATCCAAATTCAAGTTTAAACTTCATGCCCATGTTTTGACACATTGGTACCTGTACTTATGACAACACTAGTTTGGGTAAAGAGAAAGTCAAAATGTAAAGTGTAGATTGTGCATGGAATATAACTTCAGAACACTAATATAATGAAGAAGATCAAACGTTTGGACAGTACATGTGGTATGATGAATAAAGAAGCTCAGACAGATGCACATGTGTGAGAAGGACAGAATATCAGATAGTGGGAAGGGCTGAATAATCCCATCATGCCTCTGTTCTGAAGCTCACTTTTAGTTGCGTGATGCATCCTCAGTGATGTCAGCCCAGCAATGCGAGCTCATGAATGAAGACTGCGATGATGCTAATGAGCTAATTCAGGAAGAGCTCTGTTTAATAGGCTTTACAGATCCACATCAGCAGCCTTGAGAAGACTTGTGCTGCACACACTGATCTGCAGGCTCTGGAGTTTCTTTCAGGCATCTGCTCACCCCGGCCTTTCATATTATGCATAATTAGGTTACACGTTTTCCTATATTTCTAGCTACTTTCAAAGACATATCTTTTAGGTAGAAGCAACTGATCTGTGACACCCACAAAGACTAGAGACAGGGTGTTACGTAAGCCAAAAATCACACATTTAATTTATATATGTTTAAAAGGATATATTTATAAATCATTACAGTGTTGTCGGGTAAGACAAATTACAGTTTGTTTACACATAACCCCAGACAAACACTGTGCACAGACAGATATTATGCACAAGGTCTTCATCTTCTCAATGGTCTTCAATACAACCCGTCAAAATGAAGGTCTGGTTTAACTTGAAGAAATTATAACATAAATACATGCCATTTCACTTCTATATAATAATAAACATATTAAAACTTTATTTTTAAGCAGTATCACACATTTTATTCCATGTTTTAATTTTACATTTTCATTTCATTACATTGTAAAATATTAATTACATTACATTATTTACGTGCTTTATGCCTTCATTTGATTACCACCATGATAATAAATTTGCATTAAATTATAAATCTAGAAAAATTAAGAGACAATATAGAAATTATGAAAAAATTAGTTCATAGGGTTCAATTATTGTAAAAAATAAACTATTTTATTGTAAAATTTTAATGATTATACAATTTTAATAAATTACTGAAAAAGATTAATAAAATTGAATTAAACCATTAAAACAGAATTTGAGAAAAACATAAAATGGAATCTGGGGAAAAAATAAAACAGTGCCCTAATAACAGCTGCAAAAAATATTTAGTTTTAAACAATACCTGGATTTCAGCATTTGATCACAATTATACAGTAAGTCACAATTAAATACAATATGACTAAATTAATCATGCACACGCATTTATTCAATAAAACAAGGGCCCTTACTGCTTAGAAGATGAATGCTTTGTGCAAACTGTAGAACTGAAATAAGTGGAAAGCATGTTTCCTTCTGAAAAGCTTTTTGTTTGCTAGCAATAGCTGTGACTGAAGGTTAGCTAAAGTGGTGATATGATTTTGCAAGCCCTAAAACTTCTGTAACACTTCTAACACTCATCTTTAGAGTTTGTGTTCATCCCACTCTGTTGACATTTGAAAACAATGCCATGTGATTCATAAGGACAGGTCTATTTATAATCCTTGCTGTGACTAGATGAGAAAAAATAACAAGCTTCAATGTTACTCTAGCAAAGCCTGAAATAGTCAGTGGAAGTTACAGATGTCCGGCATGCATTTAGCCCCATCAAAACTCACAGGGAGAAGCGGTTCATATGGAAGGCATGCTGTGAATCTAGAACGTGAGATGTTTTGGGGGGTGGTGAGGGTGAACACAGGACAGATGCAGAAACACATGAGTGTCACGCATACACATTTCCACTGCAGACAAATAAAAGCAGCTCACACTGCCAGTTATGGGCTGTCTGAACGACTCGATTTCATGCTTTAACTGAGCTTTATTATAAGTATACAAACCTATTTTAAGACTACAACATCATTTCCATGTCATCTCATATCTCACAATGTCACCGTAATCTTGTAAGTGGCGAGGAAAAAAAAACAAAAACAATTCAGGTCCCAAAATAAATACAGCGTGGAGGAACATTTACCGATTCTTTTAACTGCTGCATCTGTTTTTTGTCTTACAATCGTAAGACAAAGATAAGAAAGATGCAGGTGTGTGAGGTATGGTAAAGAGATTTAGCAATTCAAGGGTCTCAATTTCTGAAGTGTGTAGATAAAATAATAACAACAAGTGACAAGGGCAAATATTACCTCATAGGGCTAGGCGATATGACCAAAGGTAATAATTAATCAATTGATTAATTTAATCCATCTTTTAAAATGTAATAAAATGAAAATATAACAATTAATTTACAACAAAACACTGCATTTTATTTTTTGTCAAATAAGAATGTATAAATTAAAACATGGATGGAAAAATGATATTCCTTAAATATAATTATATTATTACCTATTTCTTAGAGAACTAGGCCTACATTTTAGTATACAACAGTAATATTTCTGTCATAATTTCTTCAAGTTAAGCCTGTAAAATTAATCCATAGAGCTCTGGTATGTCCAGAGCATATCATCGTTATCAACATTAATATTTACTGTGATCTCGATGATATGGTGCATCGCCAAGCCCTACTCTCTTATAGTGGGAAAAAGCTCATTTCAGTCTGCTGTGACTTAACCACAAAATATGAAGAATATGCCAAAAATAAACTAGCCATGGTACCACTACAAAAACACACTCAATAAAATATCATTAGTGTTATCAGCAAATTCCCAGAAAATACGGAAATATCATTTTTGGTCAATATTGCGCACCCCATAGTCATGATGTAGATCATGTTTTCCAGGACTGCAACAAAGGATTATACTAATAATTGATTAATCTAATGACTATTAGAAGTGATTATTTCACTGATTAATCAGTAGATTATCAGATGCTTTCTGAACTGTTTTCTCACCCCTTTGTTTATTTTATTTTGTTATGGAGAGGCAAGCACACAGCACATATTTACATATTCATCTAAATGCCACTCTCAGCAACTTCGTGATGTTCGCTAACAGTAAACTGCTGCTTGCTTCTTTTTACCCCTAACTGAAGAACAAAAAAGAACTTCGCCGAGATTATATCGGGGCCTTCACACTAGGGATGGGTGATATGGGCTTAAAAATATATCACGATAATTTCTGGTATTTATTGAGATAACGATATCAAATGACGATAATTCAGGGTTTCTTTAGAGAAAAGGTACTCTTTCCTATTTCTACATAATGCGGCCAAGTACAGGGATATCCTGGACGAAAACCGTCTCCAGAGTGCTCAGGACCTCAGACTGGGCCGAAATCCAGGTGTGAAAAACTTGTTGCATCTTTCCCAAAAAGACTCATGTCTGTATTAGATCAAAAGGGTGCTTCTACTAAATACTGAGCAAAGGGTCTGAATACTTAGGACCATGTGATATTTCAGTTTTTCTTTTTTAATAAATCTGCAAAAATGTCAACAATTCTGTGTTTTTCTGTCAATATGGGGTGCTGTGTGTACATTAATGAGGAAAAAAAATGAACAAATGATTTTAGCAAATGGCTGCAATATAACAAAGAGTGAAAAATTTAAGGGGGTCTGAATACTTTCCATACCCACTGTAATACTATCATTCTGTAATATGAAACCACGTCTGGTCACAAAAATTTTTTATTTTAAACACTCGACTATGTTATTAAGTTAATTTGGAGAAAAAGCATGTCAATAAATGATATCTTTGTTGGACAACAGGTTTGTAAACATTTTTACAAAACACATTTTTTTTGTGCACCGTACAGCCTTGACCAAACCAGTTACAGATTGTAGAAGGAGCTCCTCATTTAGCGATACACTCCTCCTCAATTTCACTTCCACCTTCCGCGATGTCGCTCCGCACAGTCTCACAAAGAAAAATGTCAACAACTAGACTTTATCGTTATCATACGCACTACCGGCACATCCGGGAACTTAACTGTCAATTTCGTTACCGCCCCTTTTTGGGGGAAAACAAACTAGACTTCCCATAGGCTTCAATACAAAATAGCGGCAAAAAGCAACGTCCGTACACAGCCGACAGACGTGAATAACTTAATCACTAGGATTAATCATGTCAAGTAATTATATGTCCACCCTGCCTGCCATAGAGCGTGAAAGATACATCCATAAACTTAATTTGGTCAATTTAAAAACTCATTATCCCAGCGTCAAATTGGTGTAACAACCCCACCCAGTGGCCAGAGGTGTCTTGCGGACATTTACTTGTACCTAATCTAATCACCAGGTAAACCAGTGAATGATTTTACTTCATTTGAAAGTAAACATCTTTAAATGTATATATTATGTCCTTATATTTAGAGTACTGAGTGCACTTTTCTGTCCAGCCATACAACTAGCCTGGCTTCGCTTTCGATAGCATCATCCGTAATTCATAATATTTCCATAACAGCAAGATATGGATGATGGTGGCAGGTAGCCTGGGCTAAATTTGGGTTTTTACAAACATTATTGGTGCACCCAACCACACAACAACTCTTTGGCATGTTGTAAGGTTAGTCCACTTCCTCGATCCGATGCTGTATGGCGGTTTGTTTTCCCCCAAAAGTGGGCGTGAACCTGTTCAGAGACATTCTATGACGTTGCGCCGGTTGTGAGTATCGCGAGAAGACTAATTGTTAACGTGGGGAGAATTTATCGATAAGATAATCGATAATTATTTTACGATAAGATATCGCCCAGCCTTACTTCACACATGACAGCATTTACATATATATATATATATATATATTTTTTTGTAGTTTTGTAAAAATGTTCCACACTCTACTGGTTCGGCGGACAGTATCCAGGAGAGCTGAATTACAGCGCCACACTGGGTCAAACTGTGTTACTGCAGGCCTTTACATTATGATCTCATTATCGTCATATGAGATCAACAACAAAAATATGTGTTGACAATTTTTCATTGTCGATGCTGTTGATAATGCCGACTAATCGTTTCAGCCCAAATGTGATCAGAGAGGACGTGTGAAGCTGAACATCTCGAGAGAAGCAGCACAGGAACAGGTGGTTTTCATCAGTCTCTGGACTTTCCTCTGACATGACACTGATGTCATAACATCCCTCCTCACTGCACCTGCTCCTCAGGGCTCTGTTTTGTGTCACTACATCAGAGCAACTATACCATAATAATGTTCTTGTCTCCCATGACAGTTCACATCCGGTCTCAGACTAGGTTCTGTGCAGCAGACAGACCTCGCCATCTGACAGCAAACAGGCGTTACGATGAATAAGTGAGAACAGAGGCTGGGTGTCATAGAGCTGTACATGACACACACAACAGGAACATAAGGATGACAAAACAGGAAATGAGAAGATGGACTGTTTAAATTCTCCTCACTGCATACTGCATGGAAAAGTGGCAAGTGCTATATCAAAACTGCAAGCTCTAATTTGACAGGCTTATATCAGACTCTCTATGAGCAATTCTGAGAAGGGATGCATATTGTTTTTTTAGAAACACTGAAACAAATTAATTCAGTCAGCCAATAATAATAATAAAAAAAACAATAAATTAATCAAGTAACATTTAATTTAATATTATTAATATTTAGCAAAATGTTCCTCTCTGGAGTTATTTTTTTTTAATATAGTTTTTTTTTTCCAATGAGTTACGGAAATTGACTGGCTAACCTGAGATAAATATAACATTAGGTCTTTCCACGGTTTAAACACTGATTAACCGAATACATGAAACATGATACATTTCATTAAGTTGTACTGTTTCTTTCAACATACATTCTGATGTTTATTGCATGTTTGTTTTTGTGATATAACTAGTAGTAAAGAGCGAAAGATGTTTAGTTCACATATTGCCTGTACTGAGGCCCTACAGCAATTTGTCACATCACATTAAAGAGCGTCAAAATAACATTTATTGTTTGTAATTCATTGTAAAACTGACAGAATCTGAAAGCTGAAACTTTGGTTCATATCCAAAGTTACAAAGCATAAAGCTTCTTGTAATTATTGGATGGGAGGAGCACTACAAATAACATTTAATAAAGTTCTATTTGCAGATCTGCAGAAAACAGCATGGACTAAAAGATCTCAGGACCACGTTATGTACACATCTTACTCAAATTGTGTACAAGAAATAGATGCTGACAAACAAAACAGAGAAGCACCAACTCTGAAATAACCCAAAAACAAGCCCTTCAAAACCATTTCAGGAATTTTTGTAGCATTCATATTTCAAATCCCACACTCTAATCACACACTCTATTGCCGTCATATAGTGTCGTTGAGCATCGGTCGTCCCCAGTTCAACATATAGCGTCATTGCGCATTGGTCAGCATTTGAAGCTAAACTCAGACGTTTAAACGGACAGACTAATGAATGAAACCTGCTATGAATACTCTACTTTTAAAGCATAAAGTGTGGGATAAACTCAAAAGAGAGAATGACCAGTTGATTTTTCTTGTCAGAATTTTGAAATATTGAAAATGAAATTAACGCATACCTGCTGCTGGTTAAACGCAATAAAACGAGCAGACTGGACAGAAACTGCTCACAAATTGTCAAAAATGCTCGCGTTTGCAGCGCACACTTCTTATCAGAAAAGGTTCAATAAAGTATTGTCTTTTGTTGTTATGGGCGCGTCTAAAGATTTCTTATGGATCTCAATACTACGTATGAAATAATGTCTGTGTGCATGTGTGTGTAAAACAACAAACTGACGATTTATATGCTTAATCATGTGTAATTGTAAGTTATATACATTGTTATGAGTAATTGTGGCTGTAATAATAATGTAGCTGTAAAAATAGTTGCCTGCTGAAATTGATATATATATATATTACATCTTCATGACTAGATACACAGTGAGTTTGTCTTTACTAAACACGTTAGATGTGAGTCACTCAACCGGAGGGAATCCAAATAATGCGGTCCCGAACAGTGAGTGACCTTACATATGCAGGTAAAATCGGAATTTCTTCAGTTATTGTTAAATAAAACAAGCTAACAGACTTCATAGCTAGCGTTAGTGAAGCGGTCAGTGGAATCTTTCTGCCACCACCTAAGCTCCGCCCACAGAAAAACATCACAATGTTTACTAACAGGAAATTGGTCTATAGAATGGTCGCATGAAACGAAACTGCAATGTATTGGTTTGAGAGTATTGTTGTCACCAGAAATGTCTTTTAATATCATCTGTCTCATCATCTGTGTTTTTTTGTATTTTGTACTGTGAGGTAAATTTGCAGAGGGTCCCTAAAGCAGCCTAGGCGAATATGCAGCGATTATCAAACCTAAAACTATCGCGCTTGGTTTTCTATGGGAGAAAAAATGGTTTGGTGAAACTTGTTGGTTGTGGGCTCATCTGCTTAAATGTACATAATATACAATAATATATTTTATTAATTAGATGCTGAATTTAATCATTTATTATCACTGAGGCAACAAACCATGTTAAGTGTTTTCTTTATGGGAAACATTCACAGGGGATAGAGTCAAAGCAATAAAACACACAATTTTTTTTTTTGGAACCTGTGATACTTTTTTCAGGAATCTTTGATGAATAAAGGTAAAAAAGAACAGCATATTCAAAATAGAATATGAATTTCTAACAATAGCTATGCAAGCACTGTTAATTGCAATGCATCTTTTTTCAATTTGTGGAATTGAGCATGCTTTATGTTTCAAAAACTATTGTCATTATTCTGCTTCCATTGACATACCCCTTTGCATTCAATGCAATTTGGATTTCGCACTAATCATTCAACTGAAACTGCTAATTTTTATCTTCTTCAGAACATGAAATCTAAACTTGGTGGTGGAGTGATAGCAGCAGTGTTTTTGGATCTAAAGCAGGCGTTCGACACTGTGAACCATGAGGTACTTCTTTCAAAGCTCACACTTTTTAATTTTTCTGTTGAAGCTATTAAATGGATGACTTCTTATTTAGCAAATAGGAAGCAAAGTGTGCATCTTGGTAATAGTCAATTAGTGACTATTACCGAAATTGTAATATTGGAGTTCCTCAAGGATCAATTCTGGGCCCTATCCTGTTTAGTTTGTATATTAATGACTTGCCGCTGGTCTGTTCATCTGTTAGTATTCAAATGTATGCTGATGGCACAGTTTTATATGTGCATGCTAAAAACAAGCAGCGAACATTCTAACTGAGTATTGGTCCATGTTTCAGATTGGCTGAGTAACTCATATGTGCATCTGAATATAAGCAAAACTGTTTGTATGTATTTCTCACAAAAACCGACAGTGATTCCTCATCCTGATGTATTTGTTAAAGGAGAAAAGCTCAAGGTTGTTTCTGATTTTAAATATTTAGGAGTAATTTTAGATTCCCAATTGACATTTCAAAAGCATGCCAAAAAGGTAGCCAAAAAATATTAAATTTAATTTGGCAAACTTCAGGCATATAAGACCATGCTTAACAATTGAAGCAGCAAAACTTTTCATGCACTCTATGATTTTTTTCTCATATTACATATTGTTTTACTAGTTGGTCACAAGCAAGCACAACAGTTTTAAAATTGAATCTCTTTACAAACAGACGCTTAAAATATTTGATCAGAGGACTAACAGTTATCATTATTGCAATATAGTTCAAAAACATCATTTATTGAGTTTTGATAATATAAGATTTTTAAGATTTTAAATGGTTATGCACCTCCCCCACTATGCCAGTTTATAATGCAGAAGGATAATAATGGCGGTCAGTCTTTTCAATTAGAGCCATTAATTATTGGAATACTCTACCAACTGAATTAAGGAGTAGTACAAATTATTGAACATTTAAATATAAATTAAAGAGATTGTTAAAAGCAAGTCATATTTGTAATCATGTGTAATTTTTTCTCTCTCTCTCTCTTTATGATATTGTCCTTAGTGTTATTGTATGTAATTGTAAATGTTATTGTATGTGTGATAATTGATAACTGTATTTCAGATTTTTAGGTTGCCTTTTTAAAATCTGGCAAGGGGCAACAGATGAAAATTAGCCATTGAGGCTAACTCTGGCTTATTTACAGTATTTTACGGTTGTAGTGGACAGCACATTCCAGGGCCCAGTTTATGGCGGGGCCCCTCTCTGACCACAATAGTGGACAAAGGTTTGCTAAATTTTTATTGGATCTTGGTGGACTAACATAAGCAAACTATCCAACGCCATCAGATAAAGATGCCAGGACAACAGCCAGACACCTCTTAGAGGGCAAGAAGAAGACCTTTGGTAAAAAGCCCGGGAAGGACAGGACTTCTCATTGGTCAAATACAGTTTCTGCCCTTCACCCACCAACAGACTGATTCCTAAGGTTTTGGCCTGTGACTGCCATAAAAATTCCTTAGGACCTCTGGATGCAGCAGCAGTGGATGAAACAAAGAGAGATCACAAAGTTCCATCCAAATCCATTCATAACTATGTTCTCAAACCTTAAACTGATGCAAACTACAACACACACATCCTACTTATTCAGAGAAATAAGTATTCTTAGTGACAGCGACGTGTAGTGCAACATCTTACACAAACTCAGCTGTTGATGGACAATGAATGCATGCATGACAGTTCAATCTTCTTCCATCATGTTTGGACTTAATGTGTTCGTAACATTGCCAAAGGTATTCTGGCTGTGGTTTGGTAAGTGAATGATGCATTGGTAAAACATTTGTGACACTCTTCTAACTTTGTGTTTGGACTATGCAAATAAGTTCCACAGGAGGAAAGAAGGGTGGGCCACACCGTGTCCCCCCACTCTGATGGAAACAGCCAATCACAGCATGGAAATGGAAAAGCGCCAGATTGCAATCTCCTCCTCATCGAAAAGAGATAAAGGTACCTTCCCAAAAGACACTCCTTGTTCTGAGTCTGAGTCCTGTTACCAGGAAGACAGCAACAGATCAACCAAGTTCTGAGCCTTCGGCCTGTTACAGGGAAGGCAGCAACAGATCAACCAGATCTGAGTCTCCGGCCTGCAAGGGTGAGACACTAACAGATCAACCAAGTTCTGAGTCTCTAGCCCAAAGAGGCAGAAGACACACAGACATCTGTAACAAGGTTAAGCTCCAGCGAGCCAACCTTCACTCCAAGGTACCTTGGCTTGCGTGTTCCAGGCTAAGCACCTTCTGCACCTACTCCAGGGCCACATCTGCGTGTTCCAGATTCTAGGACCCTTTGGTGCTCCAGGAGATCAGCATCCTCCAGCGCTTCGTGTTCAAGGCTGTCGAAGCGGATTCCTGCTCCTTTCCCCACTGCATTGTTACCAGCACAACCAGTGGATGAAGTCACCGCCACCGGACTGCTCACTCGACCACAGAGAACGTAACTATCACTTATCCAAACCTCTTCCAGAGACCTTGGCATTGTTGTATATTATCAGTATATGATTTTTCTAATTTACATTAGACATTATATAGCTGATTGCAGTTTATAGCAAATCTTTCATGTATTTGTTTGATGCATAATAAGGTTCTTCACCTTATTTCTTTCAGAGTAGCAACAGTTTATCTTTCCAGATAACGTAGCTCTGACATGGCAACACCCAACATAATCACTTGCATTTTATGCACTTTATTCCTATTTCATGTATGGTATTTGTTTAGTAGTTGTTTAGTGTATTTTTTGTTAATAAATTCTATTTTATTACACTTGTGTCTTCCTTGTGTTGATGATACAGAAAGAGGTTCTACAAGTTAGAGATCCCACCAATCTTTCTTATGTGATGTACTCATAACCACACCTTAAGTGACACATGATCCAAATATCATAACGTCATTGTTGACGCGAGTACCCATCACTACACCATTTCGCCTCCCTAGGTTGGCGAAAGCAAAAATCACTACACGGTTGATTAATGAGCATTGTCCCTGTTAAATAAATAAATTCAAATTCAAACATATAGCATCATTGCGCATCGGAGTTTGAGTCCCGGCTCGCGGACCTTTTCCGATCCTGCACCCCCGCTTCCCTTCCTGTCTACCGACTGTCATATCATAATAAAGCTAATGAATGCCACAAATAAATCTTTAAAAAACACTGCTTTTGGAATTAATCCACCATCTTCAACAACTAAACAATTTCAGTTTTCTACACATTGAGTCATGTCTCGCAGTTTTCCAGCATCTTTTTAGACCACGAGTCACCTTAAAAAGAGTGCAATGCATCCAGATCATCGGTCTTACCTTTGTACTCAGGGGTGAACTCCTTCATCTCTGGCGGCAGGGACTCGTAAAAGCGCTGCTCGCGGCTGATGAGCGGCTTGCAGACGGTGTGGTCGTCGTAACGCATCATGCTGGTGTGGCCGCCCACCTGGTGAATGAAGGGCTCCAGGGGGACCCCGGCGCGGCTGCCCTGCCCCTGCCCCTGGCTGGCGCTGTGCTTGCCCGCCTCCATAGTGTGCGGGACACACATGGCGTTGGAGGGCCGCGTGGAGCTGGGGGCATGGGCTCGGGCGCGCAGGCCTGGCGAGCGCGGGGTGCACGTGGGCGGCTGAGAGCGCACGCTGCCGCCGGGAGGGGGAGGAGCCAGCACGCTGAGCGCTGGGATGATCAAGAGCGCCGGGAGCGCTGGCGAAGATCCTTAATGCTGCCTCCTAGAGGAGAAGGAGAAAGATCGCAATTTAGAAATAGTGACTGAATAAAACATACTGGTAGCATCAAATATGGAAGTGACCGAACTTGCTTGACGTGCAAGAACATATCTCACTGGTTCCTTCGGAAGATCAAACGCACCTTTCAGACTAAAACCTTCTGTCTACCATAGTTGATGAGCTCTAAGCACTCTGCCGTTAAAGTTTGGGATCAGTTTTTCTTTTAAGAATTTAAAGAAATTAATACTTTTATTCAGAAATGAAAAAGTGATAGTAAAGACATACCTATTGTTAGAAATTCATATTCTATTTTGAATATGCTTTTCTGTTTTAAATTTTGTTCATCAAAGATTCCTGAAAAAAGTATCACAGGTTCCTGAAAAAAGTATCACAGGTTCCAAAAAATAAATAAATAAATCAGACTACAATTTAATTTTACATTTTAATAAATCAACATATTAGAGTGATTTCTGACAGATCATTTGACACTGAAGACTGGAGTAATGATGCTGGAAATTCAGCTTTGCTTCACAGGAATAAATTATATTTTAAAGTATAATAAAAAAGAAAACTGTTGTTTTAAATCATAATAATATTACACAATATTACAGTTTTTTTTCTATTTTTGATCAAATAAATGCAGCCTTGATGAGCAAAACATACCATTTTGAGCATACATTTTGAAGCACCAACATTTCTGGTGAATGGAAGGGCAGAAACTGTTAATATTTTGAATACCTGTGTTTTGAAGATGATCGAAAGTTTAATGGGTTTGGAATGATATAAGGGTAAAGGCCCGTTCACACCAAGAACGATAACTATAGAGATAACGATATTACCGTCCACACCAGTGAATGATATCGTCTGTTTATTGCGCGTCTCCCACTTTAAATTCTCGAGCTCCTTATAGCAGGATGGAATGTAATGAATGTAATATAAAAACATTAAATTAACTAAATTAACTAAAACTAAAAATTTATTTGAAAATTATACAACAAAAACTGCATTAAAAATGTTTCCTTACAAAAAGTTTTTTCCAAGTTACAAAGCAAGTTCTTGCATATACAGTGAGGAAAATAAGTATTTGAACACCCTGCTATTTTGCAAGTTCTCCCACTTAGAAATCATGGAGGGGTCTGAAATTGTCATCGTAGGTGCATGTCCACTGTGAGAGACATAATCTAAAAAAAAATATCCAGAAATCACAATGTATGATTTTTTAACTATTTATTTGTATGATACAGCTGCAAATAAGTATTTGAACACCTGAGAAAATCAATGTTAATATTTGGTACAGTAGCCTTTGTTTGCAATTACAGAGGTCAAAGCGTTTCCTGTAGTTTTCACC
This sequence comes from Onychostoma macrolepis, assembly GCF_012432095.1. NCBI lineage: Eukaryota > Metazoa > Chordata > Actinopteri > Cypriniformes > Cyprinidae > Onychostoma > Onychostoma macrolepis. Next base: position 34,175,616 of record NC_081176.1, on the reverse strand, counting down.
AGGTTTGCACACACTGCAGGAGGGATTTTGGCCTCCTCCACACAGATCTTCTCTAGATCAGTCAGGTTTCTGGCCTGTCGCTGAGAAACACGGAGTTTGAGCTCCCTCAAAGATTCTCTATTGGGTTTAGGTCTGGAGACTGGCTAGGCCACGCCAGAACCTTGATATGCTTCTTACAGAGCCACTCCTTGGTTATCCTGGCTGTGTGCTTGGTCATTGTCATGTTGGAAGACCCAGCCTCGACCCATCTTCAATGCTCTAACTGAGGGAAGGAGGTTGTTCCCCAAAATCTCGCAATACATGGCCCCGGTCATCCTCTCCTTAATACAGTGCAGTCGCCCTGTCCCATGTGCAGAAAAACACCCCCAAAGCATGATGCTACCACCCCATGCTTCACAGTAGGGATGGTGTTCTTGGGATGGTACTCATCATTCTTCTTCCTCCAAACACGTTTAGTGGAATTATGACCAAAAGTTCTATTTTGGTCTCATCTGACCACATGACTTTCTCCCATGACTCCTCTGGATCATCCAAATGGTCATTGGCAAACTTAAGTCGGGCCTGGACATGTGCTGGTTTAAGCAGGGGAACCTTCCGTGCCATGCATGATTTCAAACCATGACGTCTTAGTGTATTACCAACAGTAACCTTGGAAGCGGTGGTCCCAGCTCTTTTCAGGTCATTGACCAGCTCCTCCCGTGTAGTTCTGGGCTGATTTCTCACCTTTCTTAGGATCATTGAGACCCCACGAGGTGAGATCTTGCATGGAGCCCCAGTCCGAGGAGATTGACAGTCATGTTTAGCTTCTTCCATTTTCTAATGATTGCTCCAACAGTGGACCTTTTTCACCAAGCTGCTTGGCAATTTCCCGTAGCCCTTTCCAGCCTTGTGGAGGTGTACAATTTTGTCTCTAGTGTCTTTGGACAGCTCTTTGGTCTTAGCCATGTTAGTAGTTGGATTCTTACTGATTGTATGGGGTGGACAGGTGTCTTTATGCAGCTAACGACCTCAAACAGGTGCATCTAATTTAGGATAATAAATGGAGTGGAGGTGGACATTTTAAAGGCAGACTAACAGGTCTTTGAGGGTCAGAATTCTAGCTGATAGACAGGTGTTCAAATACTTATTTGCAGCTGTATCATACAAATAAATAGTTAAAAAAATCATACATTGTGATTTCTGGATTTTTTTTTTTAGATTATGTCTCTCACAGTGGACATGCACCTACGATGACAATTTCAGACCCCTCCATGATTTCTAAGTGGGAGAACTTGCAAAATAGCAGAGTGTTCAAATACTTATTTTCCTCACTGTATCCTGCATATAAATATGGTTGTCAATCCAGACATGAAAAAAAATGGTTCAAATTATGACTGGGTCATAACTGAATTTGTCAATCATTTCAACACAAGCTCAATGAGCTCTGCGCTCTTGTGAAAACACCCATTATAATCAGTGAAGCTGTCTACACTGCACACTCTTATTTACAATGTTTGTTTAACACTTTGTTGCTTATAATGAAAGGGTGTGGAATAGTCGGTGATGTGCACTTACTGAAAAAAACAGCATTTAGAGTGGTTCTGAGTGCATTCTGACTAACTTCAACACCTGATTGGTGATTGCGTTTACACACTCAACAGACATGTCTGTGATGGGCTACAATGCTCAACGCTGCAATAACATGCTCTAAATTCACAGAAAAAAGAGAGTACTTACTTGAGAGTAAATAAATAATGACAGAATTTTCATGTTTGGATGAACAGTTTAATAGACAGAATATAACAGCTTAAACTGCCTGGACATCAAACCGCACACCGGCTAAACAAAACAAACAGAGGTTTATGACCTTCCATTACTGCACTTCGAGAGCGTTTCCCAGAATGCTGTGCAGCCCTAGAAACACAGCTGGTATCTGCTGATCTCAGAGCCTTTATTACATTAGCCTGAGTTCCATCAGCTCAAAGACACACAGAGCGGCACCCATCTCTAACAATGCCTTCAATCTAATCCTCGTTTTACCCAACACGCGTTCGGCTCTCATCAACTATTACAAGAACAGGCAGATGAGTGCTTCACATGCCCTCAAAATTGAAGCCGTCTTTGAAGTCTAGATGCAATGAGTCTGATGCCTCAGGAAGGCTGAGCTGCCATCGACTGCTTCATTCAGGTTAAAAGATCCTTAACTGAAGTATTGATCCAGCAGTGCCTAAACATGCATTCCAGGCATTTGTGATAAAGCCCCACTGGACATGTTTGAGTGTGAATTCCCACTGTCAGCTTTAGCTGCTCTATCGTTTTAAGTCAATGCGCTCGCACCTGCTAGAGATGTGCAATAAGACATTCACTCACCCCTGCTAGACAGAAGAGTTCATCTGAAAACAAAAACAAGGGGTTTTTCTTGTATTTGGCTGAGCAGGTGTTGGGTGTCTCTCTAATGTGTTAGATTTAATAGCCTATAGTCAGAATTGCATGATACAATCTCGCAAATTACATGTTATAAAGTCAGAATTGTGAGACAAACTCACAATTCCAGAAATTACGTCACAATTCCGAGAAATAAAGTCACAGTTCCGAGAAATAAAAGTCAGAATTGCGAGATATACACTCACGATTCTGACTTTTTTCTAAGTTTTTAACTTGCAATTATGACTTTTTTTCTCTGAATTCAGAGAACATGTCAGTCTTTTTATCCCCCTCAAAATTGGACTTTATAACTCGCAATTGCGAGAAAAAAGTCAGAACTGCGTGAAAAAACTTTCAAAAAAATTTTCAAGAAAAAAAGACAGAATTGCGAGTATATCCTGTAATTCTGAGGGAAAAAAAGTAAGAATTACTTTCGCAATAGCCTTTTTTTATTTTTATTTTTTATTCAGTGATGAAAATGGGCTGCCATAGATTCCAATACCAAATGTTCTTGCTATTTATTTGCTCTATCACAGGCCGAACTGGTCGATCCAAACAAAGATGTGACACACACTTGGCATGAGCAGTTGTTTTTGCTCAGCTACCATTTTTATGCTGATGACCTGCAAATTTACATATTTGCTTGCTCTGCATCTGCTCTTCCTCTTGACTCATTAAATGCCTGTATTGATGACAATTTAAAATCTGGTTACATAATAATGTTCTGAAATTGAATAATGATAAAGCTGAGGTTATTGTATTTGGTCCACCGTCTTTTAAAAAGAAAGTCAGAACTGAGTTTTTCTATTGATGGGACCTTTATTAAATCCATCTCAAGCTATTAAAAATCTTGGTGCAATATATGATTCTTCATTACATTTCAAGACTGTGCTGTTTGTGTCCATCTTTAGTGTGTCCTGTCTCTGGCCTTTTCCCCCCATGTCTCATTTACAGGCTTCATAATATTTCCACAGAAATGACAATTTGGGAAATGACCGTAATGCAGTTTGTGTTTATATCCGGAACATCCAAGATCATCCAAAATGTTAGTCATGTGTCAAGCTTATGCTGCACAACACACAAGTCATGCATTGCTGTTTTGTGATATAACAGCTTAACAAATAAAAACAGACTATCTGACAAGCAACAGTGACACTATTTATTACATAATATTCACAGATGACACGAGTGGTTGTTGGCTACTGTATCATATAATCACTGTATTTTATGTTTATAACTTACATGCATTGACAAATCAGTCATTGTCAGGGTTCAAAGCTCTCATACCATCACAACCGTAGAAAACAGTATGCACTTAGATAGAGGGGTCTAGTAGGTTGAGGTGTACAGTACTATCAGGGATGTGATCAATTGCTTTTTATTTATTTCAAAATAAAACCATTACAATCAATTATAGAATAAAAGCACCCCCTTCTCAATGTTGTATTGCCAGATGCATACTTGAATAGGAACTGTTCAATATTAAGAAAAAAACAATAGTAAAGAACACTACAACAATTCCAACTGCAAAGTGAAATACTTTCACTAAAAACACCAGTATCAGTGTAAAACACAAAGAACTCCAGGTATACTGTTGTTTCTTGCTGGCCTACTAATAAGCTGCTAATTGGAAATGCTGGTCCTCATTACTGATTGAAGCCATTCAAGGAAAGTAGAACAAAGCTATATGACGCCTCAGGCATCTCAACAGGACATGAGGGAGAGCGACCCCATTTATAACGCTTTCTATGCCCTACACATCCCACACAAACTCAGCACGACGACTACAAACCTGATCTGTGAGGTGCTGTTTCAGTCCAGCATTTCTTACATAACCTCACGCATCTGCTTAAGCCTGTCAGGATAACTACTTTTTGTTGGGCTATATATTACCCTAGAAATAAGTGATATTATTGTCATTTTAAGACCATTTCATGCCACTGACTTTAAATTTTAAATAAACAAAACAAATAAATTTATACAAAATCAAACCTTTAACAAAAAATGGGAAATTCACAACAAGGTACTTTCAGTAAGTTTACTTTAAGTTACAAAAATGAACACGTTTGACTAAAAGAGTTTACATTTTCAGGAAGAAAGTCTAAAACACAAACCCTACAGCGAGTTAAGACCCATTCACACAGACAACTACAAATACAATGTTAACAATAACTATATTCGCGTTCACATCCGCAGACAATAACATTCTGTTTATTATAAGCGCGCTGCATTTTTATCGTCTGCTGCTTTAAATGCTGGAGCTCTTTAAAGCAGGATGGATTCTGATTGGTTATCAATGTTTTTATTGTTCATGAGCTGGAAATCATTCTGAAAGTGATTTTAGAGCTCTGTGTCAGTCGTTATATTTGTAGTGTGAGCTCCACTACTCTCACAGAATTAGATTGATTATTAAAGTTACTGTATATTGTGTGATACTGTAAGTCAATAAAGTAATTATCGCACCAGACCTACATCTGCTAGCCAGATTCATGATCAAAACAGCACTACTGATGCTGTGATCTCAACAGAGCTCAGACTCCCCACATCACAAGAGACAGAGCCAGAGGTCGTGAGTGACAAAAAGATATCTATTATTTCCATGACCTAAAAAGTCTTCAGAGTCTAGAAACTCGCAGCCAGCAAATCTAAATACACACTGCAACATTTGGGAGTGACAGCTGCTTTAAAGATGTGAATTCATGACGTTATCATGCTGTACTAGGGGTTGCACTGACTAGTCAAATAGCTCTACTAATTCATAGCTGACTGGCACAGAGACCTGAAGGGCAAAACAGTCATAGAACTGAAAATATGTTTGTTTTTCCCTCTTGTACTGTCAATTTTCCATCTGTTTCAAGCCATGAAGCTCTAGATCGTCTCTCAAAAGAAGACGAACGCCATATATTTGCACAGAATTTTTGGAACTTTTTCTTTGAAATTGTCTCCAGTGTTCTTAAAAACAAATTAGACAGCCGTCCTTTAATTGCCATTTTTGGTTTCATCTCAGAGTCACCCTCTGAACCATAAACAAGGTAGTGTTGTGGCCTTTGCATCATTGCTTGCTCGGCACAGAATATTGTTGTCTTGCACCTCCCCACAACCTTCTTCTATATCAGCGTGGCTTAAGGATTGAACCTTCTTTTAAGACTTGAAAAAGTCAAGTATAACATCAGAGGCAGGGGAATACTTTTTTTGAAAAAGTCATTACCTACTTTAATGATATACATAGCCTGGAGGTGGACAGAGGGGAGATATCATTCTTTTTCTCCTTTACTACTTTAGGAGTAGTTTTGTATTATTTTTATTGTTATTTTAATTTATCATTATAATTTATTCATTTTTGTATGCATGCATGTATATTTTCTTTTCTTTTTCTTTTTTTTTTCCCTGTGTAGTTGAACCTTTTTCAGATGTCCTTTTGCTTTAGTTGGGGATCATTAATTGGGTTGAGTAGGATGTTATAAAATGTAAAAGTACAATTTTGCGATACAAATTCAATGGCCAAAATAAATAAATTAATTAATTTAAAAAAAAAAAAAAAAAAAAGGAAAAACAAACAAATTGTAAGTTCTGGGCACTCTGGGTATAGTAAGACCAAAAAAAATAAAAAATAAAAATTCACTCAAATTCACTATACACCTTATTGATTATGCACACTATATACAGTAACCGCCAACTGTTTGGGCTTTAAGGTTATCTATCATCTAGCATGCTCTTACACTAATTTAAATACAGAAAAAACATATGCAGAACAATTGATGAAATTAAATTAATATTTATTTTACATAATATTTACTAAATTTGTAATTTGAACATGAAAAAATAGGGAACAAATTATTTCAACTTGATGAAAAATAAAATGATTTATTTAGCTGCCATCTTCTTGATTCCTTAATTACATTATAGAATTTTTCACAAATAATTGTTAAAAATTTTATAAAAAGGCTAACTAACAGTGCATTGAGTAATCTGGTATGTTTATGCACACTGGGAAAAGGACGGGCTAATATGACATGAATACGACACAGCGGCAAACTGGATATAGTGCAGCTTTATTAGAAATCAAGGATTTGAGATTTTTCCCTCATGCGTGTCTAGTGTCAGCACAACCCTCCTGTTCACATCCAATTTAGGGGCCAATTACTACACAGAGTGCACTTGTTTTCATGCATTCTAAAAATGCACACTTCAGAGGATCTCACTGCTGAATTCAAAGTTTGCAAGGTTAATTAAAGATAATTAAAAAGGCCAAACATCGGCTGTTATTTTGCCCTTGGTGATACATTAGTCAACCGCTAGAAATTAGCATTCAACATTTGTCTCTCTCTTCCACCAACAGAGATCAAACATTTCAGATCAATTTTGCACTTCAGCTTCTCATCTTATTTTCTGTCCAATCAGATGCTCTCTAGAATCTGAAGCCTCCCACCCAAAATATTCAGTAAACACACAGATCAGGCCTGCAAACATAAACATGCTGCAAACTCCTCCACCTGCACTTCACCATGTCCAATTACAAAGTCAAAGAAAAAAAAAAAAAGAAATGGAATGACACGAGGCAGAATTTTCTCCTTTTCCCTTTAAATACTCAGCACATGAAAACCAAACTCAGCAGTATTTGTTTCAGAACAACCAGGGAACTTTGAAGGCTGGCTCATCTGCCAAATGTTGTTTGGGAAGAGACTCACAAACAACATTAATCTGCTCTGAAGACTTTCCGCCGTGCCTGAAGGGAGACTGCCCCCACAGTAAATGAGATTTGTAGGGCTCGTCTGCTTACATCACTCGTCTCTGTATCAGTACAAGCATCAGCTTTAGTGGCTATTTAAGGGCTCATCTTCACTCAACTGAGCATTCATTCACCTCAGTCTTCTGCTTTATTAGCCAAAACCTCTTCTTTGAAGGGCCGTGCACCAATTATTAAACATGAGAAAAAATTCCAATGATATAAAAGCACAAAGACAAATTATGCCCTAATCTTAACATTATTTGACCTTGATCAAATAATTTCTCAAGTGTGATCAGGTGAGTTACAATTGCATTTCAGCTTCGATTTTGTTACAATTGAAGACTATAAAACTCAAAGAATGCTTCACCAGGAAAGAACTAAAGTGCAGCAATATTTGTAAACATTACAAGACTGACATACTGACTAGCAAATTGTCATTGGAATGATTCATTTGTAAACAAACAAAAAGCCATTCTGAACTTAGATGAATGTTTTATATCCTTATATATTACAACACAGCCCAAACTATTCACTAAACAGTTGTGCCACTTTTGCACATGCTATCTCAGAGCGAAACACCTGGTATCTCATTCACCCACACTTCAGTTTGAGCAGGCGCTACACATGCAAACAAACAGCACCATCACTGAGCGCAATTCAATCTCAGTGAACAGATATTTCCTTCATCCCTCTGGGGTCTGAGGGGGTTTTTGGGCCTGGATAAGGTTTGACAACCCCTGACATTTGTGCTTTTTTCAGTTTCTTATAAGCATATTCACGGCTAAAGTCTGATTACACTGTATTCAGCACAAACTGGGCTACAATAATATGTGAGCAGCATGTACAACTTTGTGTTTTTGAGAAAACAATGCTTGGATAGTGAAAAAATAAAATTTGCAAGTCACTGAAATGAGACCATAAAGGCCCATTCACACTAAGAACAATAACTATAAAGATAACGATATTAGCGTCCACACCAGCGGACAATACCGTCTGTTTGTTTTAAGCGTAAGCTCATCTGCTACTTTAGATTAGTGGTCGACCGATTTTTCAAATATCGGCATTGGCCGATCAGTTTTTCTGTTTGGCCGATGTGTTCGTGGCAGGACGTTTATTTTGACGGTGCATTTTGAATGACTGATTAATATTTAATTTCACAAACCTTGCAGACTTATTCGAATCTAGTTGAGATATTGTGAAGTGTGCATCTGTATCCTGCATGATCGCGTGTTCTCTGTGTGACGGTCGGTCCGTGAATGCGGACAGGAGGAGAGTTCAGCTTCACTGGAGATGCGTGATCGACAAACTTTAAACTCGTGATTTTAAATTATGCTGCACTTCATGCTTTTGCCCACTGTCATATTCATGTAATTTTCACTGTGTGCTGTATGTGTGAGTGTAAAATGAGTGTTACATTGGCTTTATTTGAAAAAATATGATTCCCAAAGCACACAAACTTCCCAGAATACTGAGTGACCTGTTGGTTACACACAGTGTTTACTTCCTTTTTAATTATATTTTTATTAAATATTTATTTGTGAAAAATATTTTTTCATTTAAAGTATAAGCATGTTTATTTTTACACATTTATTTTTAACCCATTTACAAATTTCTTAAATATTAATTAAAATTATATCGGCTTTATATCGGCCATCAGCCACCCTACTTTCCAAGATATTGGCTGTCAAAAAACCAATATCGGTCGACCACTACTTTAGATTATAGAGCTTGTTAAAGCAGGATTGATTCTGACTGGGTGTCAATTGTTTGTATCGTTCCTGAGCTAGAAAAAATCGTTTTGAAAGTGATTCCAAAGATATTGTTTCTCTGTGCCTTTATCGTTACAGCTGTAATGTGGACTCTGCTGTTCTTTAATATTGAGAACAATATTTAGAACTATATCTTTATTATTATCTTTATTGTCTTTGGTGTGAACAGGCCTTAAAACACAGAATATTTGTTCACAAGACTTTTGAGAACCGGATTAGAGTTTTTGCTCCAAAATGATGTGAAAATCATCCTGTTAACTCATTCACAGAAAACAACATATTGATTTAACTTTTGTAAGACATGATGTGTGTTAGAAAGGCTGTATGCGAGACAATGCCTATGAATATTTAGTGATTCACACCTTATATACAATGGGCTGATAAGTGAGGAATGTGACTGAGGCAGACGAGAAAGAATGTGAGGAAATTAAAATATTTTATTTTTATTTTTATTTACACAATTTAATTAAAACATACTTAATGAAGGTCAGAGTCACATTATTGAGCACTCTGATCAAAGCACAGAGACTTGAACAGTCGCGCACCTTTGTGCCATTGCTGACAATACTGTAGATCCCGTTCAACTGTTAAAATAAGTAAACCATACCTGGTATTTACCACATTAATGTAGAATATCAGCCTAATGTAACAGCTTCTGATGTTGGTACAGCACTCTACAGATTGAAAACAACAGCAAGATCTGCTTATTTGCTCCAAATGAACTTAGTCTCATAATAAAGTAGATATGTTGTTGTACCTTACAATAAAGACAGTCTATATGTGCAATTCATGATAAAGCAGCATCCACACAGGTACCCAAATAGGAAGACACTTGTTCAATCTGTAAAAATAGTCACTTGTTTTTGATACCTATACTCTGAGAGACCAAAAATAATTTATTTTGTCTTCTTTTCATTTATAATACATTCCTCTCACATTCCACTAATCTATACAACACTGATGCATACTGGAAACATCTTCACTCCCCAGTAAAGATAGCAGCTCAGTAGCTCAGTATTCTGAGAACTTCAATATATACTGTATGTACTTTCGATATGAGTTTTACAATCATCTGTACGGAAACAGTGGGCTCACACAACCCTGAGGATCATTTCTGATTAAACGCATCACGTTCTTCTTCTGAGGTAAACACAAGGCTTATTTCCCACAGTGTATCTAGATGAATCTTGCTGCTTTGTTTATGGAGGTGATTTGGGCGTTTACAGGTTTGTTTGTTTTCTTTATTTTACAAAAGCACCACGTTTTGTTGTTGTTGCTGTGAGTGTATACAGATAAAGTAGACCGTTTACAGTTACGAATGATGTATTACCCTTATCTGTACAATGAAAATTACTCCCTCATTTAAGCTCTTTTCGTCATTATCAGGAAAAAGTGCAACTCAAAACATCAATGTAATGCAAGTGTTTTATGAAAAAATAACTTCAAAGTACAACTGACACACATTGCACAAATAATGTAATATTCAGAATGAAATTGATTTGACTGAATTTGATTGGATGAGAACAAAACTTGAACTGAACTGAGGTGGATAATAACAAATGTCGGTTACACTTTACTTGAAGGGGTGTGCATAAGACTGAAATGACACCTTCATAATCATGACATGACATGTCATGAATATGAAGGAGGTTTTACGCATGTTTATGACAACTGTCATTAAGTGTCATTCACTCAGTTAATGCAAAGATCACATTGTTTGAGATGTCTTTGTTATGGGCTAGGGTTAGGTGTAAGGGTAGGGTAGGTCAAATAATGTCATCTTTGCATTAAAAATGACATAACTGAGCGAATGACACTTAATGACAGTTTTCATAAACATGCATAAAACCTCCTTCATATTCATGACATGTGTCATGTCATGATTATGAAGGTGTCATTTCAGTCTTATGCACACCCCTTCAAGTAAAGATATTGTTTCTCTGTGCCTTTATCGTTACAGCTGTAATGTGGACTCTGCTGTTCTTTAATATTGAGAACAATATTTAGAACTATATCTTTATTATTATCTTTATTGTCTTTGGTGTGAACAGGCCTTAAAACACAGAATATTTGTTCACAAGACTTTTGAGAACCGGATTAGAGTTTTTGCTCCAAAATGATGTGAAAATCATCCTGTTAACTCATTCACAGAAAACAACATATTGATTTAACTTTTGTAAGACATGATGTGTGTTAGAAAGGCTGTATGCGAGACAATGCCTATGAATATTTAGTGATTCACACCTTATATACAATGGGCTGATAAGTGAGGAATGTGACTGAGGCAGACGAGAAAGAATGTGAGGAAATTAAAATATTTTATTTTTATTTTTATTTACACAATTTAATTAAAACATACTTAATGAAGGTCAGAGTCACATTATTGAGCACTCTGATCAAAGCACAGAGACTTGAACAGTCGCACCTTTGTGCCATTGCTGACAATACTGTAGATCCCGTTCAACTGTTAAAATAAGTAAACCATACCTGGTATTTACCACATTAATGTAGAATATCAGCCTAATGTAACAGCTTCTGATGTTGGTACAGCACTCTACAGATTGAAAACAACAGCAAGATCTGCTTATTTGCTCCAAATGAACTTAGTCTCATAATAAAGTAGATATGTTGTTGTACCTTACAATAAGACAGTCTATATGTGCAATTCATGATAAAGCAGCATCCACACAGGTACCCAAATAGGAAGACACTTGTTCAATCTGTAAAAATAGTCACTTGTTTTTGATACCTATACTCTGAGAGACCAAAAATAATTTATTTTGTCTTCTTTTCATTTATAATACATTCCTCTCACATTCCACTAATCTATACAACACTGATGCATACTGGAAACATCTTCACTCCCCAGTAAAGATAGCAGCTCAGTAGCTCAGTATTCTGAGAACTTCAATATATACTGTATGTACTTTCGATATGAGTTTTACAATCATCTGTACGGAAACAGTGGGCTCACACAACCCTGAGGATCATTTCTGATTAAACGCATCACGTTCTTCTTCTGAGGTAAACACAAGGCTTATTTCCCACAGTGTATCTAGATGAATCTTGCTGCTTTGTTTATGGAGGTGATTTGGGCGTTTACAGGTTTGTTTGTTTTCTTTATTTTACAAAAGCACCACGTTTTGTTGTTGTTGCTGTGAGTGTATACAGATAAAGTAGACCGTTTACAGTTACAGAATGATGTATTACCCTTATCTGTACAATGAAAATCACTCCCTCATTTAAGCTCTTTTCGTCATTATCAGGAAAAAGTGCAACTCAAAACATCAATGCAATGCATGTGTTTTATGAAAAAATAACTTCAAAGTACAACTGACACACATTGCACAAATAATGTAATATTCAGAATGAAATTGATTTGACTGAATTTGATTGGATGAGAACAAAACTTGAACTGAACTGAGGTGGATAATAACAAATGTCGGTTACACTTTACTTGAAGGGGTGTGCATAAGACTGAAATGACACCTTCATAATCATGACATGACATGTCATGAATATGAAGGAGGTTTTACGCATGTTTATGACAACTGTCATTAAGTGTCATTCACTCAGTTAATGCAAAGATCACATTGTTTGAGATGTCTTTGTTATGGGCTAGGGTTAGGTGTAAGGGTAGGGGTAGGTCAAATAATGTCATCTTTGCATTAAAAAAATGACATAACTGAGCGAATGACACTTAATGACAGTTTTCATAAACATGCATAAAACCTCCTTCATATTCATGACATGTGTCATGTCATGATTATGAAGGTGTCATTTCAGTCTTATGCACACCCCTTCAAGTAAAGTGTTACCCAAATGTCTTCTGCAGAGCTGCTTTATAGCCGAATCTAATTTGTTTCATAATTCAGCTTTTTTTTATTACATTGATATAGGTATGTATTGCGGTGTTTTTAATACATTGCTTCAGGTACGTATTGCGGCAGTTCAGAATTCAGACTATCACTAAAAATGAATGCACTTCATCACATCATGTTGGAAATATGCCCTACACCAAACCCAACCCTAAACCTACCCGATAGTGTTTACAAGTGCAAAACTGATATGAAAATGTATTTGTAGATGCAACCCTGTCATTTCAACTTCCTTTTACGCAGATTTGAACTATTTTATCGAACCATGGTTACACGGGATTCGAACCGGAGCTCCTCGCCTCTCAAGTTCGTCTCCGTGACCTACCGAACAAACCTACCATCTATGAAAACCCATAGATATGAAGCTGGATATGTGTGATGCTAACGTTCAAAAGCATCAGTTTTCAAATTTCTTTGTTAATCAAAACTCTGTAAATTTGTGTGAAAAGGATTAAAAGGTGATGGAGTTTTACTGCCTCTAGTGTTCATTTCTTTTGGAAACTGCAGTGATATGTACTTATTGGTACGTAGCTATTTCGTGTCTCGTTAAAAAGTGCACCCAGGTACATTTATGCCATGAGACCAGGTAGATTAATTGGTCAGCTGATGGCAAAAAAAATGTGCAATGTCTGCTCATTTGTGTTATTATTATGTACTTGCTTAATCCATTCTACTGAGGTATTTTAGATGGACAATTCTTTATACACAAATTCAGCAATAATAAGCAATCTTACAGATGAAGTGTGCAGATTCTGCACCACCAAATGGGTTTTCAAATAGGTTTCCTAAACACCCCCCATCTGCCAACATTTATGACTTTATCAGACTTTAAACTAATGGCAAAGATGCCTAATAATGACATGTGATAATGTGTATATCAAGACAATCTCTACAAAGTAGTGTCAAGCCACCATAGTTAACCTTGACCATAGTTAACTAAATTGACGAAATGAAAACATGGACAGTAATAGGCGAGCACTAGCCAATAAAACTGCTGCGTACACATTACTCCCTCCACTACTAAAATAACCATCTACTAGTGGCTTCTGCTTAGTCTTAAAGGCTGAATAATTCTGAACTAAAAATCAAGAGTGAATAATAATCATTTACATATATCAAATCAATTCAATGTGTTAAGTTGTGCATCCATTTATGTCAATAAGAATAATGCGTTAACTTTGCTGTAAACACACAGACAGCGAAACTCAAGTGCTCAGTTACAGTTTTAGTAACAGTGTAAAAACATCTAAAGTGTAAATGAGTGAAAATACATCTGTGCTAAACCTATTCTCAGCCTCTAACTTAATCACTAGCGAGTCAAATTATTATCTTTTAGCCGGTGGCTAACGATTAACGACATTATTTAGCTGCCCAGCACACAGTTTAGTCGCAAATAGGAGTGATTTACTCTCACCGTATGGCTGTCAATACAGTTTTTACTTACTGAATATGGGCTCAGATCCAGCAGAAAAACGGAGGATGCACTCGTGTCCATTTAGGATCAGAGTCCACTTTCTGCATCTTTCTGCATGCGTCACAATGGGTTAATTCAATCAGACACATCAGCTCTCATTCCAAAACACACAGCGGCAGACAGAAAAGACGTCTCAAGGACGGATCTGCTTTGACACGTTAGTGGGAGTGGTTGAGGCTGAGAAAGCTGGATGGGGAGGAGACTGAGACAGAGAGAAAGTGAGAGACAGGTGACCCCGCTAAGCCTCTTTGAATGGCCACCTGAGCATTTGCAGGCAGACTAGAGCCTCACACTGACTGCTGGCTGCAGGCCACCATAGGGTTAATTTTAGTTCTCGTCATGCCTGGATTACAAGGACAAAGTATGAATCAGGGTGCCATCAAAGGCTGGGGAGATTATCATGGCGCTAAAGGAGGTATGAGGGATCAGAGGCACTCGAGCTGTTTTACTAGTGTTCACACCACAGCATGCAGCTCTGTTTGAGGAATATAATGATGAGAACACAGTCACTAGGACTGCATGGTTTGGGGAAATCTTTTTGCTAAAAAAACTACTGACAGTGATTTCAATCTTTTGATTTTAATGTGCTTGTTTGTTAAGGGTGGAAATTTGTGTGATTATATATCAGTATAGCCATAAAATAATAATTGCTAATTATTATTACTTAAGAATAATATCATATTACTACATGAAATGTAATTATTATTATTATTATGTTATAGCCATACTGACATATAAGTGTGCACTGATATATAATTGATATTAATGATATGCCCCACAGATGCTCAATTGGGTTTAGGTCTGGAGACATGCTTGGCCAGTCCATCACCTTTACCCTCAGCTTCTTTAGCAAGGCAGTGGTCGTCTTGGAGGTGTGTTTGGGGTAGGGGTGTGCGGTATTGACAAAAAAATTATATCTCAATATTTTCTGGGATTTTTTCGATAATGATAATTAGACAATATTTCGCCAAGTGTGGTATTGTGCTGATATCTGCCATTTAGATGTATTTACACACTGTTTAATGTAGCTCAGCGGGACATGGAGTGCTCTGACCTGCAGTTACAAATATTGGTGGGATATTGGGGAAATAAAAGCACTCTGACTCTGAGCAAGTTCCATGAACCGCGTTCTCTATGAAAATAGGGAAGCACGAGGAACCGAAGGATAAACAGATTTCCAGCCACTGTATTAGCTTTACTGCTATATATGTTTATGGAGATGAAAACTAAAAAGCTGCCCCGGAACAGCTATCTGCGTGGACCATAAGCACCGATCACGTTATTATTGCAGAGCGCATATTCAGCTCATGAGTCGCCTAACCTCTACGCTCGGATCGCAGGTGGATTTCCCTCACGATATGAGTGAGAGAGACGCCGCCGGTGCGTCCAGTTTTATGTGAACAAAACTGGATGCTCTCTCTCAGATATTACAAGTGCACGTTATGCAGTGTGAACAGTGGGCACCGACCGGCAGAAACATAAATCTGCACCTATGGCATGGAGGACGAAACAAAACCTTGTCAGAGCCACAATGCGGCGCAGAAGTGTGCTTGCCGCGCATCTACATTTGAAATAATGAACCTGAGCGCAAAAGACGCGATGTGAACCGCTATTTCTTTGTGTGGGGCTCCGTTTTTATGATGAGAGGAGTAGAAAGGTTGAGAAAGCACTCCAGGTAAATTTTGAAATGTACCAGGTTTATATTATATCGATCTATCTATCTAGTTTTTTTTTCTGTTTGATAAGCAGTTAAATGTGTTTGTTTTCACACAGAGAAAAAGAAAAGTGTAAGCTTTTAATAAGTCCAAGAATAAAATGATTAATTTAGCCTACTCAACGTGTTAAAATTGATTTACAGAACTTTTTTTTTTTGCCGTTTTCTAACAGTTTGGACTTGAATAAAGACAGTAAACTTGCACTTAACCCTTTAACAGGAATTTTGTTAGACAGATATCGTGATTTATCATTATAGGATTTTCTAGAAATATATTGATTATCGCAGAATCGCTGTATCGTGATATTATCATTATCGTGAGCCATGTATCGTGATTATATCGTATCGTGAGGTACCCTGCGATTGCCAACCCTAGTTACAAATGCATAATGTTTTGATATTTTAAACATAAAACATTGAATACTGATATTTATAATTATTTAAAAAATGAAAATATACTTCAAATGTTAAATTAAAAACAGCCAGTAGGTGGCAGCAAGTCACTGTTAATAAGTGAATCATTGCGACTGAACCGAATCATTTAAATGGTTGATTCATTCAGGAACAAAACACCTTCGTGTTGCTCAGAGACGCAAAACAGTGCTGTGGCCTTTTGAAATCATTTTTTTTGCTGGCGAAATGGAGCAAAAACAGGCAATACGGTGTCTAAAACGTAAGTCTCTGAATGTTAACTAATTGTTTATTGAACTGCTGTATAAAATCAATACATTTGTAATCATGCTTATTTAAAAAAAATAAATAAATAAATAAAAAACGGCACTCTTCGTGTGATATTGACTATATGAAATGATACAAATATTTAAATTTTCTGGCCCCAATCTAATTGTGCCCAATTTGGACATTTTCACTTAGGGGTGTACTCACTTTTGTGGCCAGCGGTTTAGACATTAATGGCTGTGTGTTGAGTTATTTTGAGGGGACAGCAAATTTAAACTGTTATACAAGCTGCCACTCACTACTTTACATTGTAGCTAAGTGTCATTTCTTCAGTGTTGTCACATGAAAAGATATAATAAAATATTTACAAAAATGTGAGGGGTGTACTCACTTCTGTGAGATACTGTATATATAAATACAATATATTTTAATATAGTACTGCATTTTTATTTTACAATAAAATATTGCTAGTGTATATATATATAAAATAAATAATATTTATATTATTTTGCACTGCAACAGTAAAATTATAATAGTAACATTTATTATAATATATAATTTCTTAATTTTCAAACGCTGAACCATCAAATTTTTATTTTGACAAAACCACATGCGAGATTCTCTTTTATTGATAAGCACCTGTCATTACTGTGAACCCTAATGCTCAGAATAATTAATTGGTTTGTGAACGGCAAACTTATATTAAATTAAATTAGTTTAATTTTCTCTTTTGAATTCATGAATTCAGGGGGTCATATTGAGACTATAGTCTCTTTTTCAAATGGTCCCTGGCCAAGAAAGGCAACACTTAAAATTTAAATAAAATGAATCATGATTTACCTACAAATAACAATGCTTAATGGTCTCTATGATCTACTTGTGCTTAATGATATTGAGAAACACAGCTCAGATTGGTTTGTCTACTTCTCTTAAGAAGGCTGTTTAGACATAAACATGGGTGATCACCACAGGTCCCACTGCATATAAAGCATGAAATGCCCTCCAAAGAGCTCACTTAACCCGTGACTGGGGCGCCCGGCATGTGACTAAATTAGTTACAAATGCATGTGTATAGAAATAGTCCTGTAGCATCAATGCTGATTTACACAGGATGCAAAGAGTGCTAGATCCCGCCGTGAAGAACTTAGGGGTGTAGAAGCCATTTATTGTATTAAAGGTTTTGTTTAGTCTTATGTTTTCTTAGTGTGCTCCTCCTATAGGTGATGAGGGAAATCTGGTTATAAATCTGCATTTCCAATCCAGAAGAGCAGATATAAGAGAAACAGTCAATGATTGCAAGCAGCGTGGAATAAGGACACTTTCGTGTGACTTTTAAAGCCTTTTTTAAATGCACTTTTCCACCAAAATAAAAGCTTGAGGTTTTAGATTTTACTTTGTTTCATTTGGTCACTGAAAGAAAGTTGGAAGTCTTATTTATGCTTTTTCAAAGTGCACCAGATTGATTGCAGTAACAAGGTTAATGCAAAGTTTCACAAAATCCTGTGGGAAACGCTGTTAACCTACATAAGTTACTCCAGTCGTGGAGTTTAAAATGTAGTCTGCTAGTCACATTGCTTGCATAAAGTTTTTACTTTTGGTATTACATTTAAATATGACTGAGAATCCATTATTAGTGTTTGTGTTGTGTTTGCATTTATTTAAAATGAAAAAAAAAACAACATTTTTTTAACATTTTAACATGCACCAAAAAAAATTGCTCATCATTTTGTTATTTTGGCTATCTAAATATCACATCAATCATTGTGTTAATTAACACAAGTGTAAATTAATTTAATAATGGTACTTAAATAACTTTAGAAGTTGGCAGATCGCACTTTTGTTTTGTCCCCGATTTGTACCTTTTTCTTCATGTGTTATATTAGTTCATTTAAATATGCTGAAATATTGAGCGCTACGAACACTTCAGCATGTTATTCTTATTAAGTGAGGGTTGGTTTTTTTAAAGCATTTTTTAACAGGACTACAGGAAGGTTGCATTTCAGGAAAATGATGGCGCTGGAGACTAAATGATTCCTGATGGTTTCACACCTAATTCTTCACCTTAATTATTTTGCGGTTAATGTGTCTTTTCTTCTCCACCTGTTTTTTCTGACCGTGCTGACCCAATGAGCATTTCGCTGCCCAATGATCATGCCTTAACTTTGCTAATTCTATTATTGCATTAGTATTACATCCTTCTCATGGGCACTTAATATTTTTATTTTTTTTTACTTTCAGTCTGAGTTCAATCTCTTTTTTGACTCATTTTATCTGTAAAAGAAAACCAGCCTAATAATTCAGCACACCTGAAATAAGGAGTTTTTGACTTTCAGCCTTCATGGACAATTATATATCACTTAGAAATAGTATTAGTAATAGTAATAGTAGTTATTAAGATTGATGTGGTTTGGAATTGGTAAAATGTTCTTGGAAAAGAAATGACCAGAATATCGACTTGCCTAATAATTCTGCACACAGTGTATACTGCATGTGCTTTGTAAAAATTGTTGGGTCATTCCATGTCAACTCATTCAGAGGTCCCTGGGTCTTATTCTTGATTTTGCTATTTTTTTCTTTAGAAATTTATATTTAGAAATATAAACATGTAGAGTGATGAAAGCCAAAATATTTTTAAATGTCATGGATGAATATTTACGGAGTAATCCACTATTTTGTAGAGGGGGGTCAAAATGACAATTTTCACCTGAGATTCAGAGCCAAATTACAAGGGTGTAAAAATGACATCAGAAAGATGGCAGCATCAAAATGTTGTTTTTACAAAGAGATTAGTAGGTCTTTTAGGAAAACCTGACTTTATAGCAATCTTTGTTGCATTATGTGCCAATGGTGACCGTTTATAAATAGGAAAGGCTCTTTTCAAGTTTTTTCTCCAAAGTTTGCATGCCTATAACTCAAGACGTATTAAAAACATCTTAAAGTCCTTTTAGATTTTGTGTCTTAAACTTTTCTTTTTACATTTTCATTTTGAAGGCCCTATTTGGTTCCATTCTAGAGGAATCTCAATATGGATCCAGGAGTAAATTGTTAAAATGTACACATTTTCAGTGGTCAAAAACCAAATGTGGGTCACTTTCAGCTGATACTTTTTCTTTCTTTTAAAGAGGAATGTCTGAAGAATAAGTAATGTTGAAACTAGAAATGTATCTAATTTCCCTCCATCAAATCAGTTGCATAGAACACACCTTGTCTGACTGCCAAAAATGTTATTTTCCCAAAGTTTGCATGCCTGTAACTCAACAAGTATTAAACATATCTTGAGATGATTTTAGATTCTGGTTACTAAGAAACCTTTCTTTAGAAATCTTCATTTTCAAGGCCCTATATGGTTCAGTCCCAGAGATATCAGAATCTCAGTGCAGCTCCACGTCCAAATTGTTTAATCTTACCAATTTTCAATAGTTGAAAACCAAATGTGAATTTGTGTTTATCTAATCACGACTGTTGCCGCTACAAATAGTACGTAATAATAACAGTAAAAATAGTAACAGTAACAGTAAATTACTGCTATTTTGTTGGTTTTGATTTGCTTCTATTGTCCTCATTTGTAAGTTGCTTTGGATAAATGAAATGCTTTGGCTACTAAATGAAAATGACTAAATGTAAATGTAATACTTAACTGAGGTGAGGCAAAGCAACCATACTATCTAGGAGGAGTGGGATTTGCTTCAAACATGTAGTAGTTACGATACTGCACATGTGAACTCTTGGTAGCTCCAGAAGCTGTTAAAATGAAGAAAATCCCTTCTTCCAAATATCCCTGAAACTGATTCAAATATAGAAACTTATAATTAGACTACTGAGAGCTTATGTTAAAGTGGCTCAGCCTGACCATTTCAATGCATTTTTAGCACTCAGACAGGTATGTTCTGTGTTTTGTAATTGTTTTGACAGAGGGAAAATTTACAATTCTAGTTTCAACATTATTTATATGGGATGCACCAAAATTCATTGCACACAGACCAGCTTTCAGCTTCAAAAAAGCACTACTCATGTTGGATAATTCTGGAAATATGGCTATAGGCCAGTAAGTAACAATTACTGAAACCCTGATGCACATTTCAGAAACCCCAATGTAATGACCTCAGCACCAGTCATCCTGCAGGAGCCACTTTAGTACGAGCGCCTGCAAACGCATGCTCCAGATGGCTCTGGAGACGAGCCATAATACACAATAAAGCAGAGAGAATGCTTGTCTCAAATATGTGAATGCTGCTCCATCTGATGCAGAAGCACTGGTCGTTTGATTTCAGGGGCACTACGGATTAAAGCAGATATTCAAACATCATGGAAAACATGACAGCGTGTAATGCGCTGGCTTCAAACTTGTATTCTCGGGTCAGGCCAGAGGTTGTGAAGCTGTTAAAGTGATACTCCACCCAAACATCATTTACTCACCCCTCATGTGCTTCAAACCTGTATGACTTTCTTTCTTCTGTGGAACACAAAAGATGAAGGTAGGAACCATTGAAGCTTTTATGTTCCACAGAAGAAAGAAAGTCATACAGGTTTGAAGCAAATGAGTGTGAGTAAATGATGACACACTCTAAAAAATGCTGGGTTCAGCCTGTTGGGTCATTTTATTGGGTTGCTTTTAATATTTTTACCCAGGTGCTGGGTAGTTTTTAACGCTGGGTTATTTTTTTGGTTACACTTTATTTTGATAGTCCACTTTAGACATTCTCCTAGCTCTAAGTAACTATATGTCAACTAATTCTCATTCATTTGCAGCTATTTGTCTATACTAACTCTCAGAGTAGACTGTTAGGTTACTAGCAAAGTTACTTACTGTTAGTAGAATGTCTAAAGTGGACTATCAAAATAAAGTGTTACCTTTTTTTCTACCCAAACGCTGGGTTAAGCCCGCCTCCGACGAAACAACCCAGCTGCTGAGTTACAGTCAGAGCGCAGACTTTTTGAGTCCACTACAAGAGAGAGCGGTTCTCAGCGTCACCGATTTGGTGCACTTTTTCAGCAAAATAAAGTCTTTACTGTGCTGTAAATTGTATTATTTTGTAGGATGAGATGTCAGTCAGCTGTGGCAGCAGCGGTCACTTCGCATGATGGAAACACATTCTGCCTTGATTGACATAAATGGATTTCATTCGTTATAGTACTGAGTGTAATTTAATTTGATGTTAACATATGTTCTCTAATCTCAGTACCGTTTGTTTATGGGCAGGTTTTGGAGTCAGTCGCAGCATCTTTCAGCTACGAGTGAAAAACGAGGCCTGAAGTTCACAGTTTCCCGCGAAGAGCAGCCCTTCACCGGCTCAGATTTCAGCAAAACACCGCCACAAGAATTAGCACAATTTTGGTGAAATTTTGGTGATTACAGAGAATGGTTGAATACACTTAAATGAAAATGCTACGTTTTTATGTCTAAAATGCTTGTTAAACATAACTTTTAAATGTATGTAATATTGTAAACTATGTTGCATTGACCCAAATAAATTCAGTTTGTCTTGTATTTTGTTCTTGCTTAGTAATAAATGCTCATCTTTTGATTATTGCTGCTGCCTCTAGTAATTATGTGTGTGTGATTTTAAATCTCCAGTCCATTTTAAGCCAGCGATATAATCATTTATAAACAATAGTTGACTTAAATAAAACGAAACCAGCATGTTTGGTAAAAAGGTTTAAGCCAATCAGCTGGGTCAAAATAACCCAGCATGTGTTCTGTCCAATATTTACCCAGCGCTGGGTTGCCAAATAACTCAAGTTGGATTGTTTTTAACCCAGGATTTTTTAGAGTGCAGAATGACTATTTATTTAAGGAATATTAAACTCTACATATTATGGTATTCAAAACATTCTCCTGTAGCACAAAACTAGGTTGCATCTGCAGATCTCTGTTTATGTGTTGATACGTGGTACCTGAGACGACTAGGTGTGGTGCACAATGAACACTGCTGTTTCAGCAAAGAAACGGCACCAAAAACTCCATGAGAGAGAGTTTCCATTAAAGTCATCTACAACACTCTTCTTTAACACTGGATCTGGTGCCAGGACTCCCCATTACGCATGGGCACAAGTACAGGGATATTTCAAGCCAAATAAAAAAAACCTTTTTTATGCATTCAGTGCGAGTTAAATAACTTGGTCATCAACAGAGTATGTGTACATATAAATATTGGGTAACACTTTATTTAAGGGTCTCTTAACTAGTTGCTTATTAGCATGCATATTACTAGAATGTTAGACATTTATTAGTAGTAATTAAGCACATATTAATGCCTTATTCTACATGACCTTATTCTACATCCCTAATCCAATACCTAAAGTTAACAACTACCGCACTAACTATTAATAAGCAGCAAATTAGGAATTTATTGAGGGAAAAGTCGTAGTTAATAGTGAATAAGTGTTCCCTATTCTAAAGTGTTACCAAATATTGTGTACATTCACAAATTTGTGGTTCCACAAATATATGTTGTATTGTTGTAGCCCAGTGCTGCATTAGTTTGGTTTAAGTACTCTTTAACTTGAAGAAATTATGACAAATGTATTACTACTGTTTAATAGAATGTACTTGTCAAAGTAACAAATAGCCTAATTATAACAACACACAATTTTCATTTTGTTTTAATTAAACAGTAAATGTCTGAAGCACTTTCTTTGCATAGCAGTCGTCTCCTGACATCTGAGCCGCTGAAGACGCAGAGGATTACGTTTGTCTAAAACATAAAATCTGCCTAAATACGATCTGCCTAACCGAAGTATGTTTAGACTTTTCATTAAGAATCATATCAACTCATTTGAATTCCACAGTTTTAGTGTTTCCCCTTTTGGTATATGCTGGAAATCTGGTGCAAAAAAAAAAAAAAAAAAAGTTGCTTTTTGACAGTCATTCAAAAAAATAACTATGTATTCAACAAAGTGAATTTTTACTAAAAAACAGCTTTTGCATGAGCTAACTCATAAAAAATTAAGACTTTCTTTCTTCTATGGTACATAAGGTAAGATAAGTAGATATTTTGAAAAATATCTGGTGTTTTTTGTTTGTTTATTCTATTTATTCATTTGTGGTTTCATGCTTTCATTCTAAACACAAAAACAAAAACATTCTTCAGAATATACTTTAAGTTCTGCAATTCAACATGAGGATGAATGAATAATGACAGAATGATCATTTCTGGTTCTTTTTAAGAACCTACAGGTTATTTATTCTTTAAATTCAAACACTTAACTATTTACAATTTGGTAGAGTTAAGTGTAGTCAAAGTTATTGACTTTATATTTACAAAGTATAAAATAAACAAGATTTTTCAAGGATATCGAACTTTTTCGTTTAGATCTTTTTACAGCATGCACATAAGAAAGAGGATAAATACTCGTCTTTCTAAACAAGAAACAACAAGGTAAACGCACTGTTCTGGTTTTAAGGCCAATTCACACAGCACTGACAGATGGCAACAGGCACGTTCATTGTGGCACTTGTTTTTTTCCCAGTTGAACATGTTGAATCGCTGTTTGTGGGGTCTTGGAGTGTCTGAGGAGTGACTGTGCTCAGTCAGCTGTCGGCGTTGGTCTGCATGTGTCGGTGTGCTGTGAACTGGCCTTTACACCGCCTCAAAAGTACAGACACATCTGACCTGCCCCTTCCTCAAACACGTCCTGAAGCGTCACACATGCTGTTTACCAGCAGTTACCATTTTTCATTGAACTTCCAAAATAACTGCATCGATGCTGTTATTATGATAAAATTACTCATACTGTGAGATGAGATTTAGTCACACTGCCCGTCCTAACCAGCACACTTCCAGACCTCATATCCACGTGCTCCACAAGCCTTACATTTGCAATGCAAAGAGCTGATGCAAACTTATCAGAGCCAAAGCAGAATCATTTTAAATTTAGGTTTTCATCTCTAATTACATCAACAGAAAAAAATAAATAAATAAACATTATTCATTGAAAATCATGCTGGTGGAAATCAAACAAAATGAAAATAAACTATCTCAGCTAATCAAAACAACTGAAAATGAGCAACAGAATGCAGCTATTAAATCAACTAAACAAGTTTAGATGCTTGAAAACAACTGAAATGCCGACAGACATCTCAGCTTACAGGTGAAGGCCAAGTCATGACATGAAGGGTTCGAATTTTACACTCCCTGTATATCAGATTTCTAGATATTTGACTGATTGGCTCGTAAAGTATCAATAATGCAGGACCAAGGATCGTTTATTCCAGAAACCGGCTAGTTTCGCTGCTTTGCCAGGGTTAGCAGCAGCTGTGGACATCCTATGTTCACTATATGAACTGACTGCTGTGAGATCTGTAGCGTTGATCAGTGCTGTCAAAAGAACCAGTACTTCGCTATCAACTTCAATTTTAAACATGTAAGGATACCAGCCTTTCTACAGTAGCAGAGGTACTACTTTTCAAACGCTCCTGTATTTGTGTGAGCATCAAAGGTTTCAATTTGCAATGTGTTTTTGCAGCGCTGAGCACTGTAGCCAATATTAGCGCATAACTTAGTTCAAGATCACTTGCGCATTTGCGTCTTTTTGTTGTCATATATAAGTTATAATATTATGTTTATGTTGTACAAATGATAAGCATGCTACTATTTGAAACAGTGATATATGATTTAATGATTTGCAAATGCTTTTAATGCTGTAATATTTTATTGTTGTGATGTATTGTTCTTTGTTGTATATGTATTTGTATAACTGGGCCGCCTATCTTGGCCAGGACACTCCTGGAAAAGAGATTTTTAATCTCAGTGAGGTTCTCTCCTGGTTAAATAAAGGCAAATAAATAATATTAATAACGACCACTTTTATTTTTATCTTATTATTTTCATCAACAATATGGTTTAATTAAAATAATTTAATTGTCGGTGCGGAGGCTATTCCGTTTCATTTATCCATGGCACATGATTTTTTAGTTTGTTTTGTTTACATGTAACGTTAAGTAATGTTGTCCAGTGACTTGTTTGCATTATTTAAGCATTGTTTTATATATTCGTAAGGCTGCTTTATGTTTGATTTATGTTGAAGCTTTTAATGGTGAGACTTTTTTTGTAATCAGGCTCTCAAGAATTATATCAAAATTCGGATTTAGATTTATCGGCTTTCATTTATAAAGAATTATCGGTATCGGCCAAAATTGTCATATCGTTGCATCCCTAGTTAGTGTAGCAAAACCGTTGTTAATTTGTGGTTGCCATAGTTTAACTATAGTAATCATGTTTTTTGGGGGGTTTTATTTGTAGTAAAACCATAGTTTAATTGTCATAAGGGGTGTTTGTTATTTTATTACTTTCATTTGAGATTTTTCATACAATGTTTACATAACTGAACAATATTTGAAGGCTACATAATGGATTAATGTATTTACTTGTAATTATTAATTGCATTACAATATTTTTCGCCATCGTACCGAAATTGGTACCGAACCGTGGGATTTGGTACTGGTATTGGTAACGACTACTGATATGTAGAGACAACACTATGCTAAACTCTTTCATTTTATTTATTATTTGAAGGCCATGTGCCACTAATGTTGTGTTTTTATAATGTTAATAGGTTTAAATAAAGGAGGTAATGTTTAAGTATTATTGTTCTTTTTTATACCATGGTAACGGCTTAGGTATCGAGTATCCTGTACTTTTGGTGGTATCAGCACCAACTACTAGATTAGTGGTATCCTTACATCCCTAGCTCAGATTAACAATGCTATCTCTTAGCAACATGTAAATTTGTGTCTAATTAATCAGGGGACGCTATTGAGTGTCCAGGATGGACATTGTTTCAGTTAAAACAATGCACGGTTCCTTATCAGCTTTAGACAACATCAGCATCCTTCACCTGTAAACCCAGTCTGAAGGAAAATAAATCCTCAATCAAACATTGCACTGAAATGTCCTTTGAAAGACTGTAAAGCTAAAAAAAAAAATCAAAACAAACATCTCCAAGCTAATGCGCTCAAAATAACTACCATTAATCAAAGCAATGAACGATGAAGCAAATCCCAGCTCGTGTGCTTGACACAATATTTGAGATAAACATGAAAACACAACACTGACGCACATATAAACATACACACAAACCATGAAGTCACGTTTCTACTCCAATGTGAGACTTATGTAATGATCCAATGCTCATATGCCCATCATCAAGCTAGTCATCTATTACAGACATAAGGATGGTGTATATAATCACAGGAAATAACAATATATGTCCAAAAATAAACTCAAACCCAGCACGTTATTATACAAGTGACCTTCCTTTACCATAATTCATCATGTAATAACATAATCATTCATGTGCTAATCAGTCATTACATCACATGTATCCACTCAAAAATCAACAACAATAATTACTAAACCACTAAAAATAGACATTATAGGAAAAGAGGTCATTATATTTATGTACATACCTGATGTCAATTCCTCCTCAAGGAAAGCCTTCTTATTTAGATGCCTCTTCCTTCTTTCACGACGATTTGATATATTTCGTTATTAATAAATGAGTAAATAAATAAGTAAATGTTTTGGTGTAAAATCCTCCTGATGTCCTTCGTGTTAGCTCGCCGGCTAATGTCTTCAGATGTGATCAGCAGAACAGATTTAATATGATTTCATAACTACACTGTCCACAGACCCTCTGTACTTAAAGAAAGAAATAAATGCCTGGTAATAATGTTCAATTAATTCAATGAATGCTATTTTACTCTTTGATCTGCTGAATCTCGTTTACTCGTCTAGTATGTGGATGATGCTAAGGCTGATGCTAACCCACACAAACAGCAGATCTCACAAACCTGCTTTAAAAATATCACCGGATTTAAAAAATAATAAACATAAGGAGCCGAGAACACATGTTCAGGATTATTTAGATTATCAATTTAAATGCCAAATAAATCGCCAGATATAGCGGTTAAGATCTCGTCCGTGGAGCTCTAATGGCTAATCCTGAGAAAATAACGCTTTTGATCCAGCAAATAAAATCTTAAAAAAATATCGATTTGCCCCTTAGTCTTTTACTTTATCAAACCCTTCTTTATCTGTCGCTAACAGAGCATTTCTACGATATCTGAGGGACTCTTTCTCATCTAACCTGGCCTGTCTTTCTTCTATTATTTTCTTTCTGTTATAGTAAAGCTGATCAAATAAAGGTGCGATCTCGTCTTATAAACACTAACTTGTTAATCTGTCCGACTAGCTAGTGCGTTAACCCGCATTTAAAGCCTTTTTCTGGCTGAAACACACACTGACTGCTGGCGCCTGAGAGATATTGTAGTAGTGTAACAGACTGTGAGTCTGAGCATCACACACTGCCCTCTACTGACAGAGCCTCAGAGAAATACAGCTGTCAGGATTCACTCTTTACACACACACACACACACACACACACATTTACAGACAGGACACACGCGGAATAAATGACTAACAATCAGATGTAGAAGCAAACCAATGCATTGTTTCTCTAATTCAAATCTATATAGAAATACACTCTAAAAATGCACTTACTTCCTTAAGGGTACATATTACTCTAATTAAGGTCCTAATATGCACAGTATACTTTTTTGTGTGTGTGTTTTAATAATCTGGTTTGACATATTTGGGTTCATGAGGTCAGCACTCAGATCAAAATATACCATCTCAATTACATAACGTGTTTTTTTCTTTTCTTGAATTTTAATTATCTTGTTCTACATCTGTTCTGCAGGCATTAATCGGGGTATTTTTGCTCATACACATATTATACTTTAGTTTTTTTCAAAACTTCAGTTTTTATATTATTCTTATTGGCATCTGTCTCATTGTGATGTTTTCAGTTTTATATAATTGTACACTGTACAAATGATTGTGTTTTACAAAAAAAAAAGTTTCAGTCTATCTTCTTCAAAATATATTTAAAAAAGATTATTAAAAAAAATTGTTAATTGTAATTATTTGTATTTACTAACAATTGTGAAAAATGGTTTCAAAGTAAATTCTACAACTTTGTTTTCAGTGTACATTTACATTTAGTCATTTAGCAGACACTTTTATCCAAAGCGACTTACAAATGAGGACAATAGAAGCAATCAAAATCAACAAATGAGCAACAACATGCAAGTATTATGACAAGTCTCGGTTAGCCTAATGCAGTACACGTAGCAACGTGTTTGTTTTTATAAAGAAAACAAGTAGATAGAATAGAAAAAAAGAAAGCTAGTGTTAGTTTTTCAAGAAAAGCTAGCAGTTAGAGAATAAATATGCAATTGATAGAGGGTCAAGTGTGTGTATATGTGTGTTTTAAATTAAAAAAGACAGACAGATAAAACAGAATTATAATAGAGAGTGCTAGAGTTAGAGGGTCAAATAAAGATAGTATACATACCAAAACATTTGCATCTTAGCTGCGTACGAACAAAAACTAATGGAAATGCTAACATGCATTCAGAAAAAAATCCTTAAATGCAACAAACATTAAAATAAAGAAATAAACATTTTACAATACAATGCAATTTTTCACTTTTAATGTCTTTTCCCAGTTTACACACACACACACGCACACACACACACACACACACACACACATACATGTTTTTTGTTTTTGTTCGTCGGTATTGGCACACGGTCGCGCTTCCGCACTCCACCGGAAGAGGCGCTAAAGCGCGTCCCCCTGTTTGCTGCCGTGCTGCTGGGCCGTAGATGAAGAGACTCCGCCTCTCAGCCAATCAGAGGCGCGCTGACTGGTCGCGAGCAGCAACAGAACGCACAGGCGTCAAAACACTGCGGGCTTAAAATGATGAAGAATCTGGGGTGAGTGATATATTACCTGACTAATCAGCATTTTTAATCAAGTATGCTGCTCTCTTCACGTTTCTCTTCACGTTTTGCAGAAGTTTGTCACATTGAACTGTCAGCGCGTTTCACGCTGCTTTAGCGGTTCGTACATGCGGATGAGTAAAGGATGCAGTGTTTTGTAATGTATGTTGATTCATCTGAAACATTCACTCCGAGCTGTTTATTTTAGACTGACCTTTGCTGTAAGATACAGTGTGGTATATAGTCAAGTCAAGTCACCTTTATTTATATGCGCGTTTAACAATACAGATTGTGTCAAAACAGCTTTACAGTGTGTCAATAATGCAAAAATGTACATAGTGTACATTGGCACTTTGTTATTAAACCCTAAGCAATGAATGATTTCATTAATCATATTAATCATTAAAAATGACACGGTTTTAACACTGTACTTGTGTTGATTTGTTTTGCAGTGATGGCCTGTTGTTTGAGCTGGAGAATGGCAAGCCCAGGCTTGTGTTGGCTAAATATGGTAAGAACATGAACTACATCCCTTCATTGAATGTCATTTATGTCAGTTTTATGTCAGAGTCTCAGTGGAAGTAGTTGGTGTTAAAGGCATTTTTTGCCTACTGTTTGTGTTTTATGAACACTGCATATTCACTATTACTCATATGTGACCCTGGACCACAAATTGAGATTTATACATCATCTGAAAGCTTTGAAAATCTGGAATCTGAGGGTGCAAAAAAATCAAAATATTGAGCCTTTAAAGTTGTCCAAATGAAGTTCTTAGCAATGCATATTACTAATTATAAATTAAGTTTTGATATATTTATGGTAGAAAATGTACAAAATATCTTCATGGAACATGATCTTTACTTAATATTTAATGATTTTTATCATAAAAGAAAAATGGATAATTTTGACCCATACAATGAATTGCTGGCTATTGCTACAAATATACCTGTGCTACTTATGACTGCTTTTGTGCTCCAGGGTCACATATGATATGACATACGACTAAGAGTGTATCTCGTCTTATACAGGTGCTGAATCAAAGTCTTCTGATAAGAAAGGCTCTTGTCGGGTAAGTAAACATCTGTGCAACACTTTTTGTGTTTAAAAAAGTAAGCGTAAATGTGTTCAATTTAACACGCACATTGTAGTTATCAAACATGCATGTTGTTTTGAACTGCGTGCTACTTGTGTGTGATCTGTATTCTTTGTACTCAGATTCCTCCAAGGAATAAAACACACAAAATCATCAACTCCAAACAATGTCCTCCTCAACCAGACAAAGCCGAAAAGGAAAAAAGAAGCAAAAACACAGCAGCTGTCAGTTGTGTTGGGCAGAACAGCACAGGCGGACCCAAGCGCAGGTCCAGCGAGGCTGTGAGAGTCCAGTCGGACAGCAGCAGGAACGACTCTGTCACGCAGCAGAAAGAGAGCGTGGTGTGTCTGACACAGGAGCAGTTCCAGCAGATACTGCGCACCATCAGCAGCTCATCCGCTGCAAACACTCACACACACGCAGGTGAGCTCCTGCAGTGATTATAGGACCTGGGGGCTGTTTCAGCCAGGCTTATTTCGGTTAGTCTGACTTATTGTCACTTGATTTGGTTTCAGAAAGCAAATTTACCATAGCTCAAGCTCAGTCACTGTTTCAACTTATTCTGGAGCAGCTGAGCTCCTCTAACACTGACCAATAGGAACGCATTGATATTACCACTGACTTTCTCACATACAGTTATTTTACTTTATTATCAGTCCAAAAATAAAAGTATACAGAAAGTGCAACTTAAATAAATCAAATAAATACAAATATAGGCCTAGGCTACAACTGACTGTATTTAATGTATTGTGCCCAAAATTTAATGACCTTTTTTTAAGATACATGAAAACATTTGAACATAGTTGCTACTTGTGCATTCAGTTGATCAGCAGCCTTTCTCTGGGGTTTTATGACAGCTGTACCTTTTACAGTTATTAGCAGAACATTAAAACATTACAATCTGAAAATGCTCTTTAAAGCATTAAAAACACTCAATTAAAAGTTAAATTCACTGAATTAAAAATGAAAATAAATAATAGAAATCAGACTACATTTTAACTGATAAGAGGAACACACATTTAACTCATTTGAGCTAGTAGGGCTGTATTATGCTTACATTTGATTTACAGTTACTGCTATCATAAAAATACACTTATATGTATGTTTAAAATTCTGCATGTCACATTTAATGTCCAACAAGAAATATTTGAGCAAAATGTATATTTTACTCAAAATTATTACGTTTAGCGTGCAGCAGCGCTCGTTCACTCGCACACTCCTGACAGCAAAATGGATATATTTGCATGACTTTCTAATATTGACAGATGAAGAATATAACTGTGAGGTGTCCGTTATGCACTGAGGAAAACACAACGTCTCAAATGCATCAAACAGCACAAATATGAAATACCTGTTTGCTATGGTTTATCGATTGATCCATGATCGGCATTAAGAATAAGAGTGCACATCAAATTATCTAGACTCGCTGAACCTGGATCAAATTAGTGAGATTGCGTGATCTTAAATTGTCGTTTATGAAACTGCTTTAGTCCCCATTGTTTGGTTATTTCAAGTCAGGTTTTGGACTTTAATCCCCTCTTTTCTTAGCATCTTTTATGAAACATGGTGTTTCATGATCAATGATCAGTTAACCCTAAAAAGGGAAAACCCATAAAGAGACATCAGAAAATTAATGTATTGCTATTTTCCATCTTATTGGGACTCAAATAATACAATTTCATTATTCTTATTTTTGATTTTAATGTTTGTATCCCCAGGATACGTCGCTCCTTTGGGGTATAAATTCACTGAAAACAGAACACTTGTTTATCAATGCTTGTGATTCCTGAACACTTTGAATACAGACCTAAAAGTTTAAGTTCACAGTAAAGATAATTTAGTAAACTAATTGTTTTTTACTTTATATAAAATAAATATTTTATAAAATATGTTGCACTCTAAAATCCATTTGTCTAACCAATTTATGTTCCAAATTTGAAGTTTGTGAGATTTTGTTTGGGCACTATGCCAAAAATAACCACTGGGTTACATCCAAACTATTGAATTTTTTGATCCAGTTTTCTGTCACAAATCAATCATTTTCTGTCACAATATCTCTTCTATTGCAAAACAGTTACTAAATATGGAAACTTGACTTATATAGACCTTTCCAACGAAATCTGTTTTGTCAAGATTACAAAAAGATTTGATTTTCTAAAACACAAGCCACAAAAATGTTTCACTGCTTCTCCCCACAGCTTCTCAAATGCCCCTTCGCATTGCCCCTTTTAAGGTTAAATAAATTCATCCGTAGCATTCTGAAGGACAAGCTTTTTTCTTGTTAGCAGAACCTGTGGCCAGCTCAGAGGAAAACTGTCCCGGAACTACAGGACCAGCTGAAGAGTTGATCCTGGACGACCATAATATCAGACACAGACCGTAAGAAAACTGACTTGATTTAAGATCAGCTACAGGATATCACAAGAGCTGAGTCTTATAAAGTGAGCTTAGTTGTCATGATAACAATCCTAGAATGAAAGGAACTTTGTCAAAACGAATCACTCCAAGGCACTCGAAATTATAGTGAAAAACACACAACACACAAGTGCACCGACGCGTTGCGGCTAACAAGCCTTCATCAGGGTGCCCTAAAGCCATATGAATAAAGGCTTTTACATTTTTCACTACAGGTGCCTCGGAGTGATTCGTTTTTTGATGAATTTAGTCCTGCATCCAAAGAGCACAGATTAATGGACTTCATACCCCAGCAGCAATTTTGCATATTGTTTTTTTATGTATTAATTTTATCAAATGTCTATTTTTATTTATTTCTTTTTAAATATGAGCAGTGACATGAAATATGGCATGCTTTTGATATGTTTTCGTGATAAATACCCAGCTAACAAGAATATGTAGCCTACTAAGAACATATTGCTAACGTTCCCATTAAGGCGAGACACTGCAGGTAAAAAAAATAACTAATAGTTATCACCTTACTTACCCAGTTGATTGATTACATTGATAATTGCAAACATTTTATTATATTACAAATTTCTAAAATGTTAGGTTTAAATATGCAAATGAGACATTATTTAATGAAATATGCGCTATTTTGCATACATTTCTTGTACAAGAGTCTGAACAATGGATGAAGTCAGTTTCAAAATTCTTATTTTAATTTTTTTTTACATATAAGTGTCAAATGTTTTTACAGAGGGAATTTTGAGTATCTAATTTTTGTCACTCCATAATTCAGAAAATGCTTAGAATGGACAGAAAACAATATTAATTCACAATTTTTGGGGGTATAAAATGTTGTATATAATCAAGCAAATTATATATGAACAAATCCCTCTGTAAAAACCTTCAAGATATAGACTATAGGAATAAAAATGTAAAGTTTGGTGTTTGTAAGTGCTACTGAAGAGGAGATTTATGGCTCAGTGTCAGAGAAAAAACGGCCTTTAAAAATATGTATTGTAATTTAAATCTATTGACACAAATAGATAAAGTGCTATAAAAGAAAGTTAACAGTGTCGTTTGGATGTTTTCTTTCCACTAGTCTGAAAAAACACTTTATGAAAAACCAAAAAGCCCAAAAGCACAAACTTTTGCCTGCAGTGTCCCCCCTTAAGTTATGAAAATGTTATTCCTAAATGTTCTTTAAATGTTCAAAGCATTGTTTTTTTAAACATTTAAAAAATAAAAAAGATTCTTGTTCTTGGTTTTGTGAACATTCCATTTGATCATTTTGAAGACATTACGGGAAAGTTACTTTAGAATGCTGTCTATCCATCTGAAACTAGTAGGCATTAATGTTTAAAAATAATTAGATGAATGTCCAACTAAAAAGTTTCAGAAAAATCTTTCAGGGCATGAACAATATATAAATAATATTTTTGTGCTGACATTTTTTAAAGACCAGATAACTTTGAACGAACATTCTGTTAACATTTCTGAAATAATTTTTGTTAATAAATGTGAAAGAAGCTTGCCAGAATGTTACCTGTTAGCTGGGTCGTTCTTAATAACCATGATGAAGTGTGTCATGTATGCTCTTGTTTTGAATCAGGCCTCTGTCAGATGAGCAGCAGTCAGGGATGTTCAGCACATTTGGAGAAAGGGAAAGAGAGCGAGACAAACTGGAAGCCAGAAGAGCTCAGTGGAGGAGAGAGCTGGGTACTGCTGTGTTTGTTGTGCAGTCAGACAAACCTTTGTCATAACTACGGAGCCAGTTTTTAATTATTAATGAGGGTGGCATAGAAACTCTATGAATGTGATGGACATATTCATTACATTGAATTGACATTTAAAAGGATAGTTCACCCAAAAATAAAAATTCTGTCGTTTACTCTCTATTGTGTTGTTTCAAAACTGTATGCGTTTCACAAAAGAAGATATTTTGAAGGATGTTGGTAACAGTTGCTTGTAGCTGTCAATGTCCATAGTTAGTAAAAAAATACTATGGGGAACTGCAATGGGAGTGTGTTGAATTAGCTATGGTGAAATAATCAGTTTGCTGCTTCACAGATGAGCAGATGGCTCTGAAGAAGCAGCAGAAAGCCAATCTCAAAGATATGAAAACTCACAGTGAATCATGTGAAACGAGGCTGAAAAACCTGCCTGACACAGTGAGTAGATATTATGTACTTCGCTTTTCATAAAACATATTGCCATTGCTGTGTATTGCTGTGCCACGGTCAGTGTTTGACACACTATAAGCTGCTACACATTGAAAATCATCTGTCACAGCTTTCACAGATGATAAATATTCTGCTATGCCTGGCTGTATAAACAAAAATAAAACTTTTCCATTAAATATTACGGGGAAATAATGCAAACACTGAATTTTTTTAATCAGCCTGCTTTTCAAATCAGTTGTCCACAAGAGGGTGCAAGAAATAAATATATAAATCATACAGCACTGTTTACTAACAAATCTGACTGAGACAACAAATCTGGCTGTAAATAAAAGTGCATTTCATTTGAAATTCAAGTGCATTATAAAATCAAAAGATTTAACCAAGACTCTCAAGCCAGTTCAGTGTTCATTTTTTGTTTTTTGACTTTAAATTTTGACTCGTCATAATGAGTTAAATTTACTCTGACTACATATTTAAAGCAAATATTCAAGGAAAATAACTGTTAATGTTGTAAAATTAATCATTTATGAAACAAATTCAATTTCATTAAACAGCGAAAAATGTGACCTTGGACCACAAAACCAGTCATAAGGGTGAGTTTTTTTGAAATTGAGATTTATACAAAAAAAAAGAAATAAGCTTTCCATTGGCATATGACAATATTTGGCCTATTTACAACTATTTGAAAATCTGGAATCTGAAAAAATCTAAATACTGAGAAAATCGCCTTTAAAGTTGTCCAAATGAAGTTGTTAGAAATGCATATTACTAATCAAAAATTAAGTTTTGATATATTTATGGTAGGAAATTTACAAAATATCTTCATGGAACATGAACATGATTTTTGGCATAAAAGAAAAATGGATCATTTTGATCCATACAATGTATTGTTGGCTATTGCTACAAATACACCTGTGCTGCTTATGACTGCTTTTGTGCTCCAGGGTCACAGATGTGACCACACCTTATTGAAGAATAGAAGAATAATCACACCATGACTCTGTGACCTGATGATTATGCCATTAAACAGCATGTAAGGTTGAATGTTTGAGATGTTTGTGTATGTGTTGGAGCAGGACGGGCCGAGCTCACGGAGGGCTGCTGGAGCGGAGAGCTCAAACCACAGAGGTCCAGCTCAAACACAGCGAGAGCTCCCTGCTGCCATCCGCTCTGCGCTGATAGTGGGGGTGAGGTTCATCACAAACTCAAACTAATGTCCCTCGTAATGGCTCGAGTGGTTTGCGTGATGTTTGAGTGCATCTGTGGTGTTTGATGTGCGCAGGAAGCGGCTCCTGTGGAGGACTTGTTCAGTGCTCAGAGACAGGAGCAGCAGAGACGCTGGTTACAGGAACTGGACAAGCAGAGAGAAGAGGCCAAACTACGCCGACAACACGACAAACAGATCAACAGCCAGGTGAACTCCTCTCACCATGATCATGTCAAGTTTAACTCCCAATATGTCAACAAGAGCAAAAAATTTAATGTATAATAATGCAAAGGCCACTTGTGCTTTTAGGGGCGCACTTATTATTGACGTAATTTTGCTAGGTCATGTATCACTGTGCAATCTGTACACGATATCAAGGAAAATTTGTTCATATGTAACATTTGCCTGAATGTTCATATTACAGTTGTGGTCAAAAGTTTACACACCTACAGAAACTTCAAAATGTTTACAACAAGTCCTTCCAAGCCATTTATTGAACGAAAGTGTGTTTCAACATGGTATGAAAATGGTCTACAGCTAACTAGAACTTGTCTTCTGATGCATTAAATTCAGCTTTTGTTTTGTCTTGTGTTGGCATCCGTTATGTGAAATAACTTCATCAGGGCAGTACTAAAATCACAGTCCCTCTTATTTTATTAAAAATGTTAATATTTTGCAGATTCTGCAAGGTGTATGTAAACTTTTGGCCACAAAGCATTTGTTTTGTTGTAGCCTAATACATTTGTGGTGATTTGTATTATGTTTAAATAGTCTGAAATCTCAGTTACACTTTATTTTACGGTGTACCTTTAAGTACTCAGTCATATTTATTAACTATATGGTTAGGGTTAAGATAAGGGTTTGGTTTAGGCTTAGTTGTGTGTATTCATGCATAATTTATTGTTTATTACTATAGTAAATACATGTAACATCTGTAACAAGGACACCATAAAATAAAGCGTTACCATCTCTATTACGAACAAATGCCTAATAAGCAATACCAGATATTTATTAGATTCAAATTATTATATATGATTGAATCATAGTATAGAATTATAGGTAACACTTTATTTCAAGGTGTCCTTGTTACACGTTACATGTACTTACTATTATAATAACAATAAATTATGCATAATTACACGCAAGTAACCCTAAGCCAAACCCAAATCCTAACCGTATAGTAAGTACATGTAGTTAATTAATGTTACTCAGTACTTAAATATATAATTACACTGTCACAAGGACACCTTAAACTAAAGTGTAACTGAATTATATACCTGTTTGGGTAAACACAGACAGAGGGACGAATCCTTCATAAACGGCCACAGCTTTTCACGCACCGCGCTCTCTTCATACGGTTTCACTTCTCTGCATTGATCTTTAATTTTCTTCTGTGGGGACCACCTCAGGACAGACCACACACTGCACCCGCTGTCAGCAGATTGTTTGTCACACAGTTGTTCCTCTCAATCCTGTAACCTCCGCAGGCTGAGGACATTGAGCTCTGGGCCGTTCATTTTGACTCTCTTCATCGGCCCTCAGCTGTGGGCCCCGAGCGAGGGGTCCCTGACACCAGCAGCTGTCTGTCTCCTCACCGCTCCGTCTCTGGGGCTCTGTCCACGGCATGGGACGGCTCGAGTGCGTTTGGAGGGGACAGTCTGGGGAGGGCCAGCGTTGACACCACTCAGGGAAACCAACAGAGATCCAGGTGTGTTAGCTGAGAGATTCATGACACAACAATATCTGTGTGTGTACTGTGTATATTTATTATGTATATATAAATACACACCCATGCATGTATATATTTAAGAAAAATATGTTACGTTTATATATGAAATATTTATATATAACATGAATTATATGAATATAAATATATACATGTAAATATTTTCATATACTGTATGTGTGTGTATTTAGATATGTGACCCAGGACCACAAAACCATTTGCTGGTTGTCATTTCAATGTCAATTAATTGTTTTGAAATTGAGCTGAATAAATAAGCTCTCCATTGATGTATGGTTTGTTAGGATCGGACAATATTTGGCTGAGATACAACTATTTGAAAATGTGGAATCTGAAGGATACTTAATATCCAAATTTTTGGCATAAAAGAAAAATGCATAATTTTGACCCATACGATGTATTTCTACAAATATACCTGTGCTACTTATGACTGCTTTTGTGCTCCAGGGTCACATAAACATTATATTTGTGTGTACTGTGTTTAT
Organism: Onychostoma macrolepis; assembly: GCF_012432095.1. NCBI lineage: Eukaryota > Metazoa > Chordata > Actinopteri > Cypriniformes > Cyprinidae > Onychostoma > Onychostoma macrolepis. Next base: position 34,137,071 of record NC_081176.1, on the reverse strand, counting down.
TTATCATATGTAAATAAAAACTGTTATTTTGGATGTGATTAATCGCGATTAATCGTTTGACAGCACTAGAAAAAAACATATTTTAGTAATTTAGTATAACACGACTTGAGTCAATGATGTTTTTTTTGTTGTACTCTGTCTGTAAAACCTAAACTGTTGCTGCTGTTTTTATATAGTAAAGTTCTGGCAACTACAGCTGGGATTTTTAATGCAAATTTGAATTTCAGTCATTTTAAACAGAATGGAAGTTAATTTATAATGCACCAAAATAAAAAATAATCTAAATATTCTTAGTCTGTTTGTTCAAGGGATTTCTGAAAATAAAAATGCCCTTGTGATTTAGTTATCTTCGCACAATGACAGCCTTGCTGGACCCTGCTCAGATCGAGGAGCGAGAGCGCAGAAAACTCAAACAGCTGGAGCACCAGGTGAGATTCAACCCTCCACTAAACCCGCAGGAAATCACTGCTGTACTTCTCGAAACATTGCTGAGCTCTGATACTGTGTGATGTGCAGCGAGCCATTGAGGCTCAGGTAGAGGAGCGCCGACGCCAGAAAGAGAAAGAGGAGGCCACACGCCGGGCGCAGGAACAGGAAGAGGAGAGGAGGCTTGAAAGAGAGCGAGAGCAACTCCAGCACCAGTACATAAAGGACACCGAGCGACTGAGACACAGAGAGGTAAAACACACACACGTACCACACTAAAATATATCAAAAATATATTTTATATATTTATATTAGTACTGATTAATTGCGATTAATCGCATCTGAAAATAAGTTTTTTTTGTTTTTTTTACGTAATATATGAGTGTGTTCTGTGTATATTTATTATGTCTATATAAATACACACATTTACATGTATATATTTAAGAAAAATATGTTATGCTTATATATTAAATATATTTATCTGTAATAAATAATATATGCAAGTACATGTAAATATTTTCAAAATATATACTGTATGTGTGCTTATTTATATATACATAATAAATATACACCGTACACACGTTATGTAAACAAAAACTTTTATTTTGGATGCAATTAATCGTTTGACTGCACTAATTTATGTATTATTTATTTTAATTAAAGGTCGTAGCACAGATAAAATGTCCCTGCTTTGTGCAGATGGAAGCTTATTTCCGCCACAGAATAAAAATATTAAAAAGGTAATTGTGAGAAAGTCAGAGTTGTGAGAAAAAAATTGTAAACTCTCAATTGCTAGAAAAAAAAAATCAGAATTGTGAAATAGTCAAAATGATGTTTTTATATTGTTATTCAATGATGGAAAAAGAACATCACTGAAATTAGTGTTCTGAGAAACGATAAACTGTGTTTCTGAGAAACATTCGTGTTCAGATTTGCTGAGATGTCTTTGAAAGGCATGGTTTTGGAGAGTGGCTGTGAATCTAACAGGATCCAATAAATGCTCTTTATTAAGAGAGAGCAGTCTGTGCTTCACTTCAGGTTATTGCTACTGTAACGGGCATCTAGAAAGCACAAATACTGATTCTACTGAATTTGTTATTGCAAACTTCTTAGTCAGTTGGATTCATCTCAAATGAATAAAACGGTAGGGTCCATTTTGAGTAGTATTTTGAATATGAAAGTAGTGAAACCTTTATTCCAGGAGGCGCAGTCTCGTAAAACAGAGGAGCTGTATCTGAGCATTCAAAGAGCCCAAGAGGAGGCCTGTAAAGACAAACACATCCAGAGAATCAGAGACCTGGCCAAGAAAGGCCACGATGTGTCCAAACTACTGCACAGCCTGGAAGCAGACTCCGTCTCACAGGGTATGAGGGAAAATAAACTTTTTCTTGGCATTTAAAAAAAAATGTATAAAAAAAATTGTATGGATTATTATAAAGTAGTCTTTTAGCCCTTAGTGGTGAAGATTTAGCAGCGACGAGAACAGCACCTCCTTCCACAACATCTCCAAGAAAAGACACCGCTGTTCAGACAGGTTTGTTACTTCACCCAGAAATGAAGATCCTGTCATCATTTACTCATCCTCATCTGCTGAAAGACTGGTGCATTAATGTTTTTATACAACATCATGTTCATAGACAATCATTGACGATGGCTTTCAATTGAAAGTATATTCAAAGTAGCTCATATATTCAAAACCTTGAGAAGCCTTCAATGAGAAATGTTCTCAGCCAGAGCTCTCAAATCTTACCTGTTTTTCACATTTGTGACCCTGGAGCACAAAAGCAGTAGCTCAGGTATATTTGTAGCAATAACCAACTACACCAACTACATAACCATTGTATGGGTCAAAATTATACATTTTATGGCAAAAATCATTAGGATATTAAGCAAAGATCATGTTCCATGAAGATATTTAGTGAATTTCCTACCATAAATATATCAAAACTGAATTTTTGATGAGTAATATGCATTGCTAAGAACTTCATTTGAACAACTTTAAAGGTGATTTTCTCAATATTTCGATTTTTTTTGCACCCTCAGATTCCAGATTTTCAAATAGTTGTTGTATATCAGCCAAATATTGTCCGATCCTAACAAACCATTCATCAATGGAAAGCTTATTTATTCAGATGATGTATTAATCTCAATTTCAAAAAACTGACCTTTATGACTGGTTTTGTGCTCCGGGGTCACATTTAATCTGACATTCGGTAACAATGAGGTCAAAACTGCATCCAAACGTGGTTATGAAATTTCAGCTTTGGTGGAGGAGAAGATTTTCGTAAATGACCAATCTGATTTTGATTTCACTTATATGGAAATGAACTACAAACAGCATTTGTAATGAGAGGATGGTGAGTAAATAATGACAGAAACTTCATTTGCGGGTGAACACATTTTTTAAAAACGTTGCTAACTGAGTGTATGAGCACTGGCTTGATATCAGTCTGTGATTTTGCAGAGATCAGTCCTCAGCCAGAGAATGAGACCGTTATTCCCAGTGCTCCTCCAAACACGCTAAACAGCAAGACATCCCAGCGACGTGAGGTAACAGCATCGGAAAAGAGCCACAGCAAACAGCAAATGAAAGAAGCGGATGCTTACGAGCCTTACGCGCGGAGCGACAGGATCCACAGGCTGGAGAAGAGGCCCGAGTGGAACACGCAGAGACCCAGCAAAGCCTTCGTCCCGGCGTCCGGGCGCTACCCTGAAGCCCTGCAGAGACACCGACAGGAGAGCAGGAGACAGAGGCAGAAGCAGCTGATGACCCTGCTGGAGAGAAGCACACCGCAGCAAGATCTGCTTCATAACCACAAACCTCAAGCACAGACACGGGGGCTAAAAGTATGCTGTTTTTGTTTAGTAGTTAAGAGCACAGTGACTGGTCAAGTACTAAACCAGAAGCATTGTTAAAATTCCTTACAATTGCCCTCCCTGTTAATGCATGTAGTGTTAGTGTTCATAAATGCATTTCAGTGTTGATGCACTTTCTCTCTTTGGTTCAGAGCGAAAATCAACTCCAAGAAGCACCAGCCTTCAGCGCTGAAAGGTGAGTTTTTTAGCCAGATGCATGAAGCTAATTTTTTAGAAGTTATTTCATTATAATGTGGACCACAGTGACTATTTAAGGTCATAAATCATGAAGTAAGCCAAAGGCAATATGTAGGCAAAGAATGTATGCCCTTTAAACCACAAACATTATCACTGATGAACATCTGATTTTAGTTGTTGTTTTTTTAATAGGAAGGTTGTGATTATTGCTTATTTCACCCTTTTTGACTTGCAAGAAATGGAAAAAGACACTGTGTTACTGTTTCACCATCATGCAGCACAATCTTTTCCAGCTGTACTAATTAAAAGAAAGGTTTCTTGAGTTCCAGATCAGCATTATAAGGATTTCTTAAGAATTATATAACACAAGGTTTTCTTAATAGACTACCGGAGTTATAGCTGCTAGACTTTGCCATCACACCAGAGACTTTATTTAAAAAAAAAAAAAAAAGTGTATTACTGTTTTGATTTGTAGTCCAGTTGGTGAACAGAAAGATGAACTTCTTTCTCAAATGAAGCAAAATATAAAAGTCTTCCCAGCATTACCTTTGAAAATGTATATTTTCAGCATGTTTGATGTGTTTTCTAGTGATTGAAGCGTGTGTCTTGTGTCTCCAGCAGGGTGCCGTCTCCTGCAGTGAAGACCCGTGTGCATCAGTCCTCTCACCAGGTGCCGGAGGACACGGGCCGCCCGCCGTTATTAGACTATGTGCCGTATGTACGAACAGACGAGGTGTATCACATGGACCCCCTCGCTCCGCTGTCCAGACCCCCGACACATGAAGCCCAGCAGAGGGTCCACACAGCTCAGCAAACTACAGGTGACTTGCATAGATATTTCTAATGTGAAAAATTGCAGAATAGCGGTAAATGTGACTGCACCTAATGCGGCAAGCATTGCACAGCTGGATGTTGCAAACCTGACGTTCCCTCCTTTTGTGCCCCGCTGAAGAAAGAGCTTCACGCAGTTCTTTTCCATACAGCAGCTCATAATACCCGTTAAGCTCAAAACAGGACTGGTAAATTAGCTGGTGTGTTTACAGTCAGATCTATTTTTGAATCTTAATGGTCATACATGATTGTGTGCTGTGTGTGATGAATAAAGTCATGATTTAGTAACAATCGTTCCCTCTGCCAAAGCGGACTCAAACGTCAGGTGTATATAATGCACAAGTCAAGTGTACGATGCTTCTTGCAGTTGTGAGCAGCAGCAGCAGGCAGGCGACGCCGCTGGTCCAGCATGACCTCCATCCTCCTAAAAGCACTGACCGACAGCAGGCCATCCTGAAGGGTCTGTCCGAGCTCAGACAGGTAACGCTTTAAAACAAGATCTGGACTGTGAACGAGCTCGGAGTGTTTCTCTTGTTCGAGTCTCTCTGAATGGGTAGTAAACTGACCGATTTACTGCGTCTGTATATAACATGCAGTTAAAGATACAGTCACAAGATTCTTTTTTTGTAATTTTTTAATTAAGTATAACACTATTACACACAATTTTGTGTACTTTTGAGCAGTTAATTAAGGATGAGCTTCCTGTCTGCCACAAACTAAATCCAGCAGGAAACACTGCAGTGCATATATAAAATGCTGATGTTGATTTCTTTTATTTCAGGGTCTGCTGCAGAGACAACGAGAGCTAGAAACCAGTCTGAACCCTGCAGTGCAAACACAACACAGAAACCACTTCTCACCTTTCAGACCTGTGTGATCCAAAGCTGCTTCCAAAAACAAGACCCGATCCAGCACTTTATACTGCAAGATGTGAACAGCGGAGATGCTGCTGTCTGACATAAGACTCTGTTAGACGCTCTTATTAAGGACTCATTGTAGACGTTTCTGGGGTTGATTTTGAACGACTCGTATGACTTGAATGTGAATTTTACAGTTTTCCCTACATGTGAATTAAACGTATTTAAACCCTTTTAAATTAAACAAAGTCGACCGTACTTTCCACACTGGTTCTGCTCAACATACATGACCGATATTACTTCTGAATCAGCAATACAGACACACTCAGTTACAAAGACTAGTTTGAAAGTTGTTTAATGTATATTATCGGCTTTATAAAAAATAATAATATTAAAACCAAGGCCTTGAGCTTCTTCACAAAAGGGGAAAATTAACCGACATTGAGCCCGACCAACATGCAAAAGCAAAATACAAATATATTGCTCTCTTGAAAAATATGAAATGAATTACTTTTTTAATTCACTTTCAGTGAAAACCTAGAAATGTTTGATTTCTCTTCTATTATACAAAAGTTGAACTGAGACAGTTGTAAACATGAGTTTGAAAACTATCTACACGCGTTGCTGGTTCACCAGCCACCGAATCCTCCTCTGTTGGGATGATATGCGTCGCCCTGGAACGCAGGGTTTCCCTGCCAGGTCTGGAGGAACGGAGACCTGTGCATCTGCTGCATATCTACACCATAGTGCGCCCCCCAGAGGCCCCCCGCTGCCGCCGAGCCCTGCGCTAAACCACCGCTCCACATCTGTATGCTAGGATTGGGCAAGAGTCCTCTGAAGACCGGAGCTCCCATGACCCCGAGGCTGTTGGAAACGGTGCAGTTCAGAAGAGGATGCCTGAGCCCAACAGCAGCATTGTGAGAGATGAACCTAGGGCCCGCCATGAAGCTCTGCAGCGCTGGATAAAAGCCCTGACTAGAGCTGCCCGCTCTGGGAAGAAAACCACTGCTCTCGTGTTTGACCGCTGCTTCAGAGGAACTAGCACTGTTCACTGCAGGCTTCTCTGAAACAATGGATGTTTGTCCAGCATTAGTCGTGTCCGTGGAGCTTGTGCTGCATTGCTCCCAAGCTTTGGAAATATTCAGTATATTGCTGGTGCTCTCAGCTGCTGTTTCTCCATACTGGACCAGCTCACGACTGGCTTCGACTGGAGAAGAAGAGCTCAGCGGAGCCCCAGTTGCTGCTGCGACCGCCAATTCAGTTTTGATTGAGGCACAAGAGACTGGAGTCTCAGGCCGAGTATTGGACAGACTGTGGTTTTCCGAGGAGCACTGAGGATAGGAATCGGACAGATCGCTGTGGCTCAGGAAGCTCTGGTGAGGATCGACTCCAAAAGTCATCTGGAGAGATTCGCCGGCGTCCGACTGGGAAAACATCCTGGAAGCCTTGAAGTGAGAAATCGCTTCACTGAGAGCCACGAAGTCTAATGGTTTCGGCGTCTCGCTGGTGGTTGTGATCACAGGAATCGGATTGGCTTGGTCTCGGAGAGAGGGTTCGGAGAGCGGGCGCTGGTCTGGGACAACACGGGGCGTCTCCGGTGGAACGGAGACCAGGACAATGTTATCTGAAGAATCCAGGTCCGAGTCCAAGGACATGCTATCGTCTCTCACTACAGGGACAAGAGAGAGGTTACAGCCATCAACAATCACAGCTTCAGGTGAATTCAATACATAGCAGTTACCCAATTCTGAGAGTACACTGGTTTCGATCCATAATTTGAAGCAAAGATTTCAATACTTATCACAATTTTCAACTGGCTCAACATTATCCTTACAGTCGGATCAAGTAGAGTCATTAGATCATATAGTCGGTGACATAAGGATTTTCAAGAGATTTTGAGCATAGAAATAGGTCTATAATCTCTATATTCCAGCATTTTTATTTTTTTTAACAAGGGAAAACAGTCATTTTCAATAAAAGACTCAAATATTGTCAAGTGGTGTAATAATCAAGTTTTGCATGTTGGTGGACAAAAACATTCAGATTCAGAATTATTGGTCATTTTCAGAAAAATAAATGTTGCCCAAAATAACTTTACGCCCCCACAAAATGAATTTGAATTCTAAATATAGGAGGGCTGCATTCAAGTTACTGTAGTATCCTAAGCATCAGTTCTGCTGGCATTTACAATTATTTGTTTATTTTCATGAACCATGAAATACACACAGAAAATGTAACGAAGAATAAAGAGATAAAAGGTAGGATTTATCAAAATACATTTATTGGAAGAATTCTATATATACAGTTTTTTTTTTTTCCTAACCAGATACAAAAAGTATTACTAATGTCAGTTTACTTTATTGGTCTCGAGGGTTATTTCTGTTGTGAATGTAACAGTTAAAAAGTTATGGTTCCAAACAGAAACCCTTTCTGTATTTACACATTAAAACAGAACCTTTTTTTTGTACTTTGTGTTTTTAAGACGTATAGCATTCTGTAAACTTTTACATCTAATCTGAATCTTAAAACAACAGTCTTTAGACCTGCAAAAGGTCACTCACACACACAAACACACACACACACAAACACAGGGTCCAAAACAAACACTCACCAAGTGCCAAAAGCAGCAGGTAACAATTGGCTTTTGACAAGAAAAAGAAACAGGTTACTGGCCAGTTGACTGGTACCTTTCTTTCTTTCTTACTGCAGCATAATGGATGGTTTCTAAAATATTTGAAGGCCTGGCTCATTTTCTCTTTTAGTTTGGTTCTAATGAACCAGTGTTGGGGAAAGTTACTTTTAAAAGTAATGCATTACAATATTGCATTACTCTAGTCTAGAAAGAAAGTAACTAATTGCATTACTTAGTTACTTTTTATGGAAAGTAATGCATTGCGTTACTTTTTTGTCACCAGGGCTGGGCTTGCTTATTTGTTTTTGGTAACTGTAGAGGCTCTTTCACACCAAAAGTGAAATTAAAAAGTGCCTCTTGCTGAAGGAAGTGCACTGTCCCAATTTCTCTCAACATGGGGACAGGAGAGCTGTCAGTGAATAAATGGGAAAACAATGCAACTGCTGTTACTTATTTGAAAAAGTAGCAGATATTTTGTTGTAAATTTAAAAGTAATGTTGGTAACACTTTATTTTAAGGTACATGTTACATGTACTTACTATTATAATAATAATTAAATATGCATAATTACGTGCAAGTAACCCTAAATCAACCCCTAATCCTAACCATGAAGTACGTACATGTAGTTAATGTTACCCAGCACTTAAATGTAATATAATTACACTAACAAGGACACCTGGGCCACTGAAACAGGTGCACTGCAAGAATGCTGTCTTGAGATATATACATGTAAAATGTCATTTATCAGCTATGAGCAGAATCCCTAGACATCAACAGCTGCACTCGGACCAGTTTTACTTGCATAAACACATTCTGGTACGCTTTGAATTGTTGCTTTGCGAAAGCGAACCAAACCATTGAAAAAGTACCACATTATGCCAATACAAGTCCCTGATTCAGAACAAAGCAAAAGATCTAGAGCTCTGAAAATGTGGTGAGTGCAATTCAAATTAAATTTATTTGATAAATTTTGCATCAGTTTAATCACCACAAATCTATATCTAGGATGACTTTTTTTTTCTCCAAAAACCCCATGTGGCGACTCCTCACTTTAACTGCCAAAATTAATATTAGGAATAGGAAATGTCTTCACATTTTTGTGACAGGTGCTGTTGCCCCATCTTGTATGGAAGAAAAAAAAAAAAAAAAAATCTATATTTATTCCCATTATTATTAGGACAAAAAAAAAAAAAAATTGGTAAAAATATTTTCTATTGTTTCAAGGTACTTAAATTGACAGTCTTTAAAAAAACACTATATATTTATTTTGGACCCTGGTTCCAGCTGAGATGCCATGGTTATATTCAGAGGTGAATGTTGATCCCAAAGGTAAACAGATGATTTCTATTGAGTGTTTCATCCATGTCCGTCCACCCAATGAGATGACAAGGCTTTACAAAGCACAACCTTTACAGTCTCCTCTGTCCTCTGTCTCGTCTCCTACTTTGGTTGTTATTATCGTGGCATAATGCCGCTGCGTGTTTGAGAACCTTCAGTACTCTTTTAGCAAACACCAAGTTATTTCCTATTCTGTTTGTTCAGCAGTTCATGGACATTACATGCTTTTCTCTGCCTTGAGTTTTAGCTGGCCTCTCCTCAGAGATGAATAATAAAGATCACTCGGGCTGGTGGTGGCAAACTCATTCACAGTGAGAGCAAGACGTGTAGTTTGGGATGCTGTCAGCCAACAGAATCACTTACATGACGCTGGAGCGAGAGTGTCGTAAGTCTCTGCCGAAGGAGCGCTGTCCACATTTCCTCCATCCGCTAAACTGCTTATTATAAACTTTATGTCATCAACATTGGCAATGACGATGCCACTGCTGGAGTAGTGGGGAAACATCTCAAACTGGCAGCCTGTTGGATGGGATTTAAACAAACGTTATTTTAGGCATGAGCATTCGCCAAATAATTCCATAATCATATAAAACACCCCAGAATTTACTGTTAAATAATGCAATTGATAAAAACAGTAGGTCAGAAGGTCTTGACAGCAACCCGTCAAAATAAAAGCTTGGTTTAACTTGAAGAAATGGTAACAGAAATATTACTTAATGTAATGATAGTACTACAGCTGCTAATGAAATTATGGTAACACTTTACAATAAGGTTGATTAGTTAAACATAAGTTAATGTATTAACTAACATGAACTAACCATGAGCAATACATTTGTGACTGTATTTACTAATCTTCGCTAATGTTAGTTAATAAAAATACAGATGTTCATTGTTAGTTCATGTTAGTTCACAGTGCATTAACTAATGTTAACAAGATTTTAATAATGTATTAGTAAATGTTGAAATTAACATTAACAAAGATTAATAAACGCTGTATAAGTGCAGTTCATTATTAGTTCATGTTAACTAATGTAGTTAACTAATGAACCTTATTGTAAAGTGTTACCGAAATTATTATTAAAACAATCTTTTAAAGGAATTATTTAACAGAATTTTTTTAGCAGAAAAATGTAAATACACAACACTGTATTTCTGGGGAAAAACAAACAAAACAAACAATAAATTTGTATTTAAAAAAAAAAAATTTGATTATTAATATTTAATGAAACCATTAAAATGGAATCCAGAAAATTAATGGCAAACAGGATTTGGTCAAAATAATCTGAGAAAAATTTCATAGGGCCTGTAAAAATGTAATTTTCATTAAACTGCTTTTAATATTGTAAGTTTCAAGATTTTAATTAATTAGACATGCTTTTTGATGAATAAAGTTTAATTTAACAATTAAAACGGAATCCAGGAAAATTAAGCCAGAAAAAACAGAATTTGAAAACAAATAAACTGGAATTTGGGAAAAAATAAAACAGATTTCATAGGGCCCTACATAGGGCCCACAGCCTCTGGTTCCTAGAACAGAATTTGAACCTTGCAATCTCAAACACAGAGACTTTACCGCCTCTGCTTACTGTTATTCCCTATGACTTGTTGATTACAGCAGGCATTGTAGAGAGCTGGATCCTCCTTATTTAGTCCTGTATTTAGATGGAGAGATGCAAGCTTTTGCCAATGTTTTTACCCTAGGGAAGAGATTGATCATAAGCTTGGTTTGTTATTTGTTCTTCTGAAGATTTATGTGATTTATGTGACAATTTTCCTCTCTTTTCTGTTCACTGACTCTGCATTAGTGCTGGTTTTGAAGAGAGAAGGACCCTGGGTTCCTTGTATGGCCTCGCTATCTATTGAATTGATATTTACCCATTTCAAAGAAACGTTACGTTGCTTGCTTTTGTTAATGCTTGAGTATAACAATGTTTGGTTGCCATGTGATTTCAAAGAGCCTGAAATATTTAAAATGATACTGATTAAGCAAATGTACTTGACCTCCTTTGTATATAAAGTAGAACAGGATGAACAAAGGGTGTGAAGAGTAATTTCATGAACCTAATGTTTGCAGATAACCACCGATGTTAACAAGATGACACATGGGACTGAAGGCGTTAAAACCACAAGCAGATGTAAGACTGACAAAGGCAACAATGACGGAGAGGAAAAGTGCAAGAAAACGACAGAAGGACTTCCGGCAAATCAGACAAATTGGAAACATGTTAATTTAGTAAAAACTCCCATTTTTTCACTTTTCTATATGTGAACCTACCAACATCCGTCGACATGACTTATTGCGAGAGGAAAAAAATACATTTTAGTCGCATAACATCGGTTAAACGCACTCATTTCAGCTTTTTAACAACATTTACAAAATAAATGGAAACCACTGGCAGGTACAGCCCTACTATGCAAATGTACAGCGAGATGTAAGCAACAGACAACGATTACACAGTACACTTGTGTCATTATATTGTTTAAGAGCACCTGTGAGAAATATCAGGTGTCGTTGTTTGATGAACCTCGCTTGCAGATCCACAAGACAATCGAGGTCAGGCGCTGGACGTGATGGAGAGTCACAGTCGTGGTACGACAGGATCTCAATGATGTGCCTCTTCTCGTATTCATTGAGGATCTCGAACAGCTTCAAAGCATCAGGTTTGAGCCTGGAAACAACACACAAACAAACAGTTCTTACAGTGAAATCAATCACGAAGAACACGATTTCACCCAGATTCCACTCTCTGTCACCACTTGGTAAAAAATGTGCTTGCGCTTCCAAAGTTTGAAGGGTTCGGTGTCAAACCTGCTGTGCTCTCGGAGTTTCTTGTGTGATTTGAAGTGCACCCTCCACCTCCAGGGGCTCTGAGGAGAGTTGAGCTGCTCAATGTACTCAAGGATATCTTGAAGCTTCTCTAGAAACAGAAAAAAAACGCTTTGCTGAAACGCGTGTTAAGTTAGGGCTGGACGATATGACCTAAAATCAAAAGCTGGATGAATTGAACATTTTCCCTTGACTACGGTTAATGAACAACTACATTATATTTAGTCATTTACTGACTCAATAAAAGTAATTTCAATAAATTGCTGTTTAATATTGTAAGTTTCAAGATTGCTATTAATTAGACATGCTTTTTGATGAACAAAGTTTAATTTAACAATTAAAACAGTCGAGAAAAATGAAACCAGAAAAAAAATAGAATGGAATTTGGGAAAAAATAAAATGACTTGCTAAAAGTCATTTAGCAGAGGCTTTTATCCAAAGCGACTTACAAATGAGGACAATGGAAGCAATCAAAATAGACAAAAGAGCAATGATATGCAAGTGCTATAACAAGTCTCAGTTACCTTAACACAGCAAGGTTTTTAAAAAATTATTATTATTATTAAAATAACTTATTTTATTTTATTAATATTAAAATTTTACTGAATTTAAAATTGTATTTTATTTTATTACATTTTATTTAATTGTATTAAAATGTTAGTATTTATTAAGATTATTTTTATTTTATTATTTTATGTTTTTGCTTTTTTGTTCATTGACAAGGTGGGATATTGTTTTTTTCTAATGAAAGTGCATGTCTTTGTGATTTTAAAAATATTTAAAATATTTAAGGAAACCCACACTATTTATTATGGTTATTTATTGAATATTCTGAACAATTGAAATAAAGCACGCATTGCTTAAAATGAAAATGTGAAAAATAGAAAATTCTCTTGTAAATAATTATTATGTTAAATAATGCAATGTGAAGAGTTGAAAATAATAACTTGCAGACACTGCAAAACACAAAAGCACAGCGGCCATACACGTCTGTCTAGGGCTGAGACAATAAATCGTTCTGCATCGATTCTGAGATTATCGTAATGCATCGTGATTCTCTCTGGAATCGCTTCTGAGCTTAGTTTTTAAAAGCAGATGGCACTGTGTTTTTTGACACACAGGAACTTGAATATAAAATAATCATTCGTACAGTTCAAAAAGGTTGAAGCGAACTACAAGGGTGTTCATAGTGGGCTGTGTTTACATTAAGGCAGCAGCTATTTGCACTAAGTGAAAATAGCATATTTTCTTAGCGATAGATGCTATTTACACTATGATAAAATAGCAACATTTTCTGCTATTTATACTACTCGTTAATAATGTAACTACAGTACATTATAAAACAGCGTGCAATAATAACGTATTGAGTGTAAATGATCATTTTAATTCAAATTATTAAATGGATGCCACCTTACTGGTACAATAAAGTCCTCCCTACACCTGCCTGATACTTTATTTTCAACTTTTTGATTATTTCCTTAATTTTTATTGAAAATAAATGCCTTTATGATGTGATACAAGATTTGAAAAGGGAGAAAAAAATTCGGCAAAAGGCAGGTTCGAACCCGCCTTCAAAAAGACGCTTTACCATCTGTGCCACTGGAACTGATGAACTACAACCGACTAACTCCGCCCACCAACGTGTGATTGGGACAGTGTATATAGTCTCTGCCAACAAGACGGGCTTCTTGCACCAAGTGTTAATAGACACTCTGTTTCATTAATCTCACGTCATAAAAGCCAAGTGCAAGTACATTTAACCACTTACATGACAAAAACTAGCCTAAAGCGCCACCTGCTGTTAAAAACTAAGCTCAGAATCGATTCCAGAGAGCAACAATCTCAGGAACGGCGATGCATGGATTTATCGTCGCAGCCCCAGTGAAAGCCTGTTGAGATGGACGTACCTGCTGTGATGACGGCTGGGTTCAGGACGTGCTCATCTGACACGATGAAGCCTCCAGACTGAAAGAGCTCGTTGTAGGTGTGGTTCTGAATGTCACTCAGGTTGTCTACGCCAGCAAAGCTCACAGACGGATGCTTCTTCAGGGAAACTAGAGAAGGGATCTATGGGTAGAGAACACAACATCTAGTGCTTTCCAGTTTTTGGAACCGGTTGCAAAATTTTAAAGAAAATCAACATACTTTTTTAATAATACATCTCAAACCGAAATGCTGAGCTCTGGCTTACCTTGTGAACCTGTGCGGCGATGTCCATATTCTGAATGATGACCAGCAGCTTGTCTTGACTGCTGTTTTTTTCAAGGAAACCATGAGGGTTACACTCCAAATCCCCCAACTTCTTCAAATATTCCTGTTATGAATGTTGAAACAGTACAGGGTTAGTATGTCTACAGATCTCTGGGCAACTTAAGTGACAAACAGCCTTTATATCCTCCTCCTCAATTCATGTAGCACTTGCACTTAAGCTACATTTCCACACTTCTTCAAGTCAATGAAACATTTCTGCCTAATTGGCCATATTTACACCTGCTACTAACATCTGACTTCAAGATGCTCTGAATTTCTAATAGTGTGGAATATTTTTTATCAATTGTGCCATGGATATGCATTTGAAACACATTTATACCAAGTGTAGGAAAGCCTTGTCCACACTGTCAGTCCACATCCGATTTGTGTGCATATCCGATCTAAATGATTTGACTGTCCACATTGTGTATCGCAACTGTTCAGATTCGGTTTAAGTGTCCCGTGGCGCTTTTTCATTTTACTGAATAAAACAGTAACAGCAATACAGTTTTATTGAGGTGGAATTGTTAACTTACAAAAAATGCTAGGGATGTGATGATAATTTGATGGATGATTTAAAAAAATATATTCGCTAATCACCTGTAGGTAGCGTATTCATCCTAATGTAAACGGTTGCCTAACTATTGTCATAATGCTCGGGAGAGTTTCCAGATACTAAAAATTATAAACATTAAATTTATGGGTTACGTGTAAGTGTCGTGTGTTAATTTTTGTTGCCAGTATTTTAATAGTATTTAATGATTATGAACATATTAAGCTAGAGGTGGGCGATATGACCAAAATCTTATATCACAATATGAGTAATTTTATATCATGATAACGATATAAATCACGGTATGGTTATTTTTGCTTTTAATAAGGTTTTCAGGAAATAAAAACGCTACATACATTGTATAAATTAATCAAAGACACTGCATGGTTTTCAAATTAAATGTGTGTAAAATGTGTAAATTAAATTTCTTATTATTAAAGTTATAGTCAAGAGTAGTGACAGATCATAAATGACAGACGGGAGGAACTGCTGTCACTGTAAGACTGAACATCCGGATCCAATATACTGTTACACATGTGCTTTCTTTCTTAGCTGTCTACTTTCACTTAAGACCTAAATGACTGTTTACGAGGATACTCAAACATGTGTATTTAACCCTTTAAGGCCAATAAAGCAACAAAAATACTCACGCACTATGAGCGGTGGATTCATATACGCGGTCAGCGCTCAGAAAGAGTCACGCGTATAGCACTGTTGTTTGCATTTAAATGGCTTAAAATCACTAATTTCAAAACCGCAATGCTTAAAAGTGTACAAACGATCAATTTTTGTGACCACGGCGCACCACAACTTGACGTAAGTGCATAAATGAGATAGAGACGACAGTCCAAAATATCTACCAGTTGACAAATTTCTACCAGTCAATCGTGTCTGCTGAGCAGAATTTGTTCACTTCTTTCTGATATAGTGTACTCAACTGCCATACACTACACAGAGATTAGTGAACGAGTGAGCGATTTCGTGTTTACATTTTACACGGCGTGGGAATGAGAAAAAACTGTGCAAAATTCTATAATGAATGTAGCTCAAAATGAATTTTTAAAAATCGGTTCACACTTGCTAACCATGATCGGATTCCAATCGAATATGCGCAAAAATTGGATTTCTACATAGCATGACACAGCTTGATTTTTTTTTAATTTTTCAACATGGGTTCATAAAATTACACTAAAAAGGATTTCATTTTTATATGTTGATGACTTTTGGATCAGAGAACTTTTTGGCCATTGGATCACTGCGTGATTCAGTTAGCTTCTAAATTTCATAATGCTCAACACCATTGTTTCGAAGTGCTGTTAATGCTTTGTAAAACCTTTTTAGCTACTTGAATCTGAATTTGCCAATCACTCATTACATGCAACTCGACCGCAGACCGTCTCTGATCATGGCATGTAACACTGAACCAATATTTATTGATGAATTTTGTGTTACTGAATAACGCTGTAGCTAGTGAGTAACAAAATGCAGATTTGACTGCAATAATAATAACTGACACTTCAAATCAACAATGTCAACTTTTACTAAATGCAGTCTTTAAAAATTTCGGAAAATATATCCACATGAATAACCTAATACATGTGCTTAATGTCTTAAAGCTCTCGCGTACTTTTTCAGCAAACGGTTTTTATGTATTTATATATAGGGCTATACAGCCATCTAGTGGTTACACTGTGGTATTGCAGATGGTAAATGGTGCATAATTTAGAGGTTAATATTAAGTAAAATCCCCTGAAAATTATACAAATACTAAAGAATTTTTTTTTTTTTATATTACACATTGTTTCCTTGCCCTGCAACATCAAGCTCCGCCCCCCTGCATCCCCCACATAAAATATGTTCCCGCAGCTATGGATTTGGACTGGCAGACCCACTGCCGCACTACATGTACCTTAATTTCCCAGCAGACGTCACTCTCCTCCTCATCGGTGCAATGGATGTAGAAGTAGACTATGTTCTTCTGAACTCCTTTAATGATCTCCACCAGGTTACTGATCACCTCGGGCTGCAGCTGATCGATGATACTGCTGATGGCAGAATGAGCGTGTCCCATCGGGCCGTCTTCAGCTAGCACAGCGGGGTGACCCTCCACAGCTCCCGTAGTCTCAGCAACCAAACTACCATTCATCTCATGAAGATCATGAGGGACGCTCGCATCCTGAGTCTTCTGGGTCACCGAGTCCTGCTCTAACGCCCACATCTGCTGGGGTGTCTGCTGGAGATCAGGGTCGGGCAAACTTGAGGGAAGTTGAGGCTGCGTCATTGGGTCAGGTAGGGCATTAGAAGGGGAGCATGGTGTCAGAGATGACTCAAAGGTGTTGTTGGAAGACGAGGAAGCACAGGGATTAAAGCTGGAGGACGTATCAGGGACATCTGAAGGAACTTCTGCAGCAGATGAGGAGGAAGTCACATCTTCGTGGTATTGACTGACGTGCTGAGGGTCTATGAACACCATCAGGCTGTCGTGGAAAGAGCTGATGTAGTTACTGACGGGAAACGGAGTGTTGTAGTTTGACACGTAATTGGAAAGTGGCACAGCTGGAGTCTGGAGCGGTTCTCGTGAGCCCTGAGTGCTGGAGCAAGAAACATAAAAAATACGCTTGGCCCTCAAGAGCTGCTCGACCTCACTGGAGAAACCAGACACGAGCTCGTCGACTATGTGGTCAAAACCGCTGCCGTCTACAGAACACTTTGTGGCCACAGCCGAAGCAACGGGCTCTTCATCCTCAACCTCTGCTGCCGTCTGCACATCTAGATCCACCGCTGTGTTGCTGCTGTCTGGCTGGTAGGGAGGGGACAGGTCCTTTATGTCAGGCGTGGCGTATGTAGACACAGTTGGGCTCTGAACGAAGCGTGGGTCTTCAGGACAGTTCATCTGTCTCTGGGAATATCTCTCTGTTTTCAGACCTAAGCAAGCAATTGAGAAAATCCAGATTCTTTCAAGTATTTTGTATTTTTATGAACTACAAACAACTGGCATGCAATGAAAATTACTGAGGACTACCTTTTACTAGTGCTGTCAAACGATTAATCGCATCCAAAATAAAAGTTTTTGTTTACAGAATATATGTATGTGTACTGTGTATATTTATTAGGTATATATAAATACACACACATACAGTATATATTTAGAAAATATTTACATGTGTATACATTTTATATTATATATAAATATATTTAATATATAAACAACATTTTTCTTAAATATACATATATGCATGTGCTTGCATTTATAGATACATAATGTGCATAATGTGTGTATTTATTATGTAAACAAAAGCTTTTATTTTGGATGCGATTAATCATTTGACAGCATTAGTTCATTATATATTTATATATATATATATATATATATATATATATATATATATATATATAAAATAAATTATGAATGAATATAAATGTATACATGGAAATATTTTCAAAATATATACTGTATGTGCGTATTTATATATGCATAATAAATATACACCGTACACACACACATATTATGTAAACAAAACTTAAATTAGATTAATCGTTTGACAGCACTACTTTTTACATTTTTTTTTTTTAACACGAGGACAATCTTGGTGTAGTGCTCATTCTCGGGAAACACTATTGTGTGTGTTCCCATATATAAACAGATATATATAACAGAACACTGAACCCACTCATCAAATTAATACAACTCTGATTTCCAGAGATCACAAATTAAGACTCCCTCCAATACATTAATGCAGCTTCCAAACTGAAAAATGCAGAGTTTATCTTCAAGTCTTTTAATATTTCATAAGGGTAGAACTTGTATAGACATTAGTTTAGTGAATACAGAAAAATTTAGGAAATTATTTTTTTTTGCAGTGTTACTTGTTGACTTGCAAGGTCATTATTAGGCATTCTGCACTGTTCTTCACATGATATGAACTGAGTTTACCTGTGATGGGAATCAGCACCCATGGAATGGTCTTCTCCCCGAGCAGGTTAACGCCACGTTGCTGTCCTCCAGAATCTGAACAAGGGCTAAATGCTTCTAAACTACTCAAACTACCAGCGGTCTCCTCCTGAAATGGCAAAAACATAGTCAAAACCACCACCAAGTGTTTAGGACTCTAAATCAAATGACTGAATAAATACATAAAAATAAACAATACTTTTGGCTAGATGCAAAACTGGCAACTGGCATTTAAGTAAAGAGCATAAATCATATGCAGTAGTATTCTAGTGCTCTAGCTCATCTGCTCTGTTTTGTTTCTTTAAATAGGCTACATTAAATTCAATTGCAGGTGAGGAAACAGAACAACTCACTTCTCTACATTCACTGCACAACACTGGCTATGAAAGGAACAGCACACTACCACAGAATATATACTGTGACGAGTACAGTACGTGGATTTTCATTATGCAAGGAATACCTGATGACCTACTACATTTGCCAAAATGTGCAGTAAAACACTAGAGCACACTGTGTAGAGGCTGTATAAGACACAATGCAGTGTGCTTGAATCAGCTCTTTTTCTTGAGTCATTATTTGAGTAAAAGGGGGAAAAATAAAATAAAAAGGGACTTAAATTGTGAAATAACCTTTGAGCTGCCTTAAAGTAAAAAAAAAAGAAAAACAATGCACTCTTATACTTCATGTTTGTACATTAATATTATACTGTATATTCCCTAAGTTACAGCATTGTTGCATAAAAGCAACATCACTGGAGTTCAGAATAGAGCAGTTTGTCAACACTGCAGGACTGTTGCTCAGGTGCACATATAAATGCCACTTATTGGGAGTATATTTACATTTTACATATGATACATTTTGTGTTTTATATTGGGCTGCTTTCATATTATGGAACTAATCAGCATTGATATCCATCTTATATTATTCTATAATTTTTCATATGGGTGAAATGACAAAAGAGAAGCTTTCAATCAGCATAAAAAAAAAATTAAATGACTGTCACGTGCATCTGAAAATGAAAGATGCTGACTGAGTGTTGATATAAGAGTTGTATCGCTCCACTCGTCTCTGTGTATTCCAGATTGTCAGTTGTGCATTAGTTACGTTTAGTCACATTTATTTATTTAAATAGTTCCTCTCTGGCTTTATGAGTACAGTATGAGCCCTGCATAATTTCAAGCTAAAGCACAAGACAATGTAAAATTATGGCATTGAGTTTAAAGTGACATTTTACATTCAACATTTTAAAGCAGCACGTTCTCCTTATAGACAGGCATGAGTCTGAAATCATGGCGTTTCAGTCTGCAATCTGGCAGATGTCTAGTTTAATGATGGGTGTCTGGACTAGGGTTGCTGTGATAGACGGTGTTGACGGTATTACCGGTGTATTCCAGTCACTTGCCCACTGCAGCACCGCCGTTTTGATTATTTTTTTTTTTTATAGTAGCCTAATAAAAATCATTTAGTTCAGTTAGAGAACAGACACTACAATTAAAAACTGAACGCAGCAGCTCAGTGCAGCGTACCGAACGACAGTCGCCTCACAGATCAGATTTCATTTATCAAGCGAGGAGAAGCTTACAAGAAGAGAGAGGTGAGACAGACAAGACGATAGCAGAAGAGTTTCAAAACGACATGCAAAAACACAGTTTTTTAAAAAATATTTTGGATTTTAAAAGGCCTGTTGTCTTCTGCCATTAATCTAAGGTGATACTGGAAGTTTTTTATTTTGTTTCTTATTTATTCGCCTCTGGCTTGCTCAGTTGGGGACACTTAATTTCTAGTGATTATCGCCGATTTGATTGCACAGATACTATTTAAACTAAACTGAGCTAGACAATGACATCTCTGAATTCAATAATGAAATGCCTTTAACTGAAAATTGAGTGTTTAATCTTATCATTATACATTACTGACACTCTATCCTCCAATTTGATACTGTTAAGTGCTTTGACACAATCTGTATTGTTAAAAGCGCTATATAAATAAAGGTGACTTGACTTGACTTATTTGGTTCCACAGTGTTTGCTGATTTTTATTTAAACTGTGTATTTTGTTTTTATTTTACATCAAGCATGCCGTGTCTCCAAGCTTTCTGATTTGTTTTGCTAATAAACGTACGTTTCTTATTTATTTGGTTCCACAATGTTTACTGATCTTCAGTTTTGTATACCTAAACTTTGGTTCTGTACATAATTTGTTAGAGAAAAGTTTTGCAAATGACTCATATTTGTTTTACAAGATTTATCAAAGTATATGATCAAAAAAAGTCTACAATGTAGTATGCTACTCTCTGAAATGCTTATGGTTACATAGTATTTGTTTGTGGTATGAGGTATGCAATATATGCCATTCCAAACATAGCCAGAGTGTGCGATTCAAGATAAAGTCATCTTTATATGAACTGTAATCACACAAGTGTGTAATTTTAATGAAGATATCTGATTTCTCAGCACTGAAGCATTTTTTTGTTTGTTTGGTGCCACAATGTAACTTCTCGTCCCATCACCTGCATGACATTCTCTTTCTGCCACAAACGCTCACCCACCTTTCCTCTCTTCACCTGCGTCTTCTCTACGTAGCCTGTTGCACGCTTTTTCTGTGAAAATCAAGCACTTCAGCTAACAGCTTTTTTCTTGACACTTTGGGAAAGCAATTTGGTCAACATTAGACTTACTTGAAAACCTCTACATTTCTACACTAACCTCTCCTTAAAAGTATTCATGTCAGAGACCTGTTGCATCAACATTATCAAACTATTTACAGCCAAAGTAAATAAATTCTGTTCTCATTCACTCACCCTCAAGTCATTCCAAACCTGAATGATATTTTTTTCCTGGAGGAACAGGAATTTATAAAGAATATCCTGGGCACTGTTTTAAATATAATGAACGGTTTTAAAACTTTTCTGTTCATCACTCAAAATATATATAAAAAAAATAATAATAAAACTCATATATAAATGTATATAATGCATAAACTGGACTATTCCGAAATAAGCTGGATCTTAATAATCGCTCTAAGATATTGTCTCACAGGTTTGGGATGACAACAGAATGCACGTTCAAGTAATATTAGGGCTCCCCCCACTAAATATTTTTCTAGTGGACTAATCATTAAAGTGGTCATGAACTGAGAAAACAAAATTCCCTTGATCTTTTGACATAAGAGGTCATTGTGCTATAAAACGTACTGTAAGTTTCAGAAATCAAAACCTTGTTTGTCTAAAAACAGCTTATATTGAAAGCAGACTGTCAAAACGACAGCTTGTGGAATGTTCTACTCTATGATGTAATAGTGTGGATAAGCCCCGCCCTCCGATTCTACATCGTTGCCTGTTTAGCTCCTCCCACCGATTCTATAGCACTGCCTGTTTAGCCCCGCCCACCGATTCTATAGCACTGCCTGTTTAGCCCCGCCCACCGATTCTACATAACTCCCTGTTACAATATAACAGAATACATTTACAAACAAGGCACAATTCGATGCAAGATTGAAATTAAAAGATGATGCCGTGCGACTATATTGGATCTGACAGTAATGTCGAAACACAAGTGTGAGTAACTGTTTTCATTACATAATCACTACTGCTTTGTCTGTTACAGATGGTTTGATATGCATTGAGTTATTTATGTGTTTTAAACCTAAATCACAGCAGCATCCATCTGTGAAGGCTGTAGGCTGTCAAACATACACAACTATTAGCCAATCATAGCAGTGGGTGTTTACTTCTGAGTCTACAACCCTAAGTGGACCTCAGAGAACAGTACAGAATAAAAAAACAAAGGCAGTTCATGACCCCTTTAAGTCAAATTTATGACAATGGCTTTTTAAATTAGTTTAGTGCCTTTCATTTGTTTAGTCTTGTCCCATCACCAGCATAAAATTATCTTTCTCTCACCTACCTTTCCTCTCTTCACCTGCGTCTTCTCTACGTAGTCTGTTGCACGCTCTTTCTGTGAAAATCAAGCACTTCAGCTAACAGCTTTTCTCAAAACAACTAGCCCAAAACTGACACTTTGGGAATGCCATTTGGTCAAAATTAGACCATCAGAATGGCATCTACGCTTCTTGAAAACCTTTCTCCCCAAACTCTATCCTTAAATTTCTACACTAACCTCTGCTTCAATGTATTCATGTCTCAAACCTGTTGCATCAAGATAACGAAATTATTTAAAACCAAAGTAAATAACTTCTGTTCACATTCACAGAATATTCTGGACGCTCTTTTAAATATAGTAAACAAAGCCATATGAAAGAGTGCACTTCATAAATCACTGATAAATCTTCCCTGAAACCAAATCTCTGGAACAGACTAAAGCTTGTACGAACACACGCATTATTTTCACGCATCTCGTGACCAAACATCAGTTTTAAAACTGTTCTGTTCATCACTCAAAATACATATAAAGAAATCTTGGTATATAAGGCATAATTTGGTCACTTTTGAAGCCTAACAGACTCCGGTCGCTGTATACTTTCACACAGGTTTGGAACGACAACAGAATGTACATGTTCAAGTATTGAACATATTAGGGCTGCCCCCAACTAAAATATTTTCTAATAGTTGTTCATTTAATCCATTAGTCGACTGATCACACATTTATATTAATTGAATTACCTAAATATACACATGCATAAAGCTTGCTGCAAAGCACCGGCAAAAGTAATGTGTCGGGAAAAATAGCAAGGAGATATTTTAATTATTTATTAATAAACTAGTGTTTTCTGAGTCAGTGTTATCTGCAAAGATGAAGCTGCAGTACACTGGACAAGCACAGAGAGAGAAATTCGAGTACCGTTACACTCCTAGACCATTTAAATAATTATTTTAAATAATTAAATAGAGTTGAAACTGTTGTGCTGCTTAACATTTTTTGGAATGTGATACTTTTTTCTTTGATTCTTTGAATAAAATGTTAAAAAGAACAGCATTTATTCAAAATAGAAATCTTTTCTAACAATACAAGTCTTTAAAATCACTTTTTATCCATTTAACACATATAATATAATAAACGCATTTAATAAAAGTATAAAAAACATTTCTATTTTAAATAAATACTGTTCTTTTTAACTTTTTCTTCAGAGAATCCTGAAAAAAAAATATCACAGGACCAATGTTCCCTCTAAGTTGTGCGCCACACACTTCTTCCAGCGTGGCCGCGCAGAGAAATAATGTGCCGCGCACACGCTAAAAAGTAAAAACGGAAGAATTGCAATGCTCGGGTAAACCACTATAGAGTTAAAACCGGTTTACAGGTTTCATAGAAAGAGAATGATTTGCGCCAAATGAGTATCTGTAGAAACCGAATACTTCAATGGTTGCGGACGAAAGAGCTCAAATCGAGAGCCAACGCAAACGCAATGACATGTGAAATAAAACGTCCTCATGTATTAAAGAAGAGTGGCTTGATTAAGTGCTGGAAATAGCGGATGATGGGCGCAGAACAGTAACAAAACTCAGAGACATTTACAGTCACGCACAGGTGTATTGTGCAAACTGTACTTTTAGGGATGTTTAGATCGGTATAGAAGAATTCACGTTCACTTTTCTTTTTTTTTTTTAGTATTTAACTTACATATCTCAGTTTAAATACTTCAGTTTGTATTAATTAATAAATTAAATTATATTATGTTATGTTAGGCCTATATTACAAACCTAAGAAATAATTGACCTTGTTTTTTTTTAAATGGAGTCACTTATGCTCATCAAGTCTGTATTTATTTAATCAAAATACAGAAGAAGAAAAAACAGTAATATTGTGAACTCTTAGGCTATTGCAATTTCTAAAATTGGTTTTCTATTTTAATATTTTTAAAATATAGTGTATTCCTGTAAAGCAAAGCTGTATTTTCAGCATCAGTCTTCAGTGTCACATGATCCTTCAGAAATCATTCTAATATTCTGATTTATTATCAGTGTTGAAACTGCTTGCTGATTAATATTTTTTGGAACCTTTTTTCTTGGATTCTTTGATTAGGCTTATAAAAAGTTTAAAAGAACAGCATTAATTAAAAATATAAATATTTTCTAACAATATAAGTCCTTACTATCACTTTTTATCCATTTAACACATCCTTGCTGAATAAAAGTATTAATAAAAATAAATAAGAAATAAGAAAGAAACAATTTACTGCCCCCAGACTTTTGAATAGTAGTGTGTAATGTAACAATTTCTATTTTGAATAAACACTGTTCTTTTTAACTTTTTATTTCTCAAAGAATCCTGAAAAATATCACAGGTCCCAAAAAATATTAAGCAGCACAACTTTTTCCAACATTGATTATAAATTAGCATATTATAATGATTTCTGAAGGATCATTTGACACTGAAAATTCAGCTTTGCTTCACAGGAATAACTTATATTTTAAAGTATATTAAAATAGAAAACTTATTTTAAACTGTAATAATATTTCATAAGACATCAGGTTTTTTGCTGTATTTTTGATCAAATAGATAAAGCCTCGATGAGCAAAAGAAACATTACATTAATAATCTCACTGATCCCAAACTTTTGAATGGCAGTGTACATATTTCAGTTTCAAATGATAAGCCATATTTGAGATGAATAAATGATAGGCAAACGTTTGTATTTCCTGCCCGATATAATATAATCACCGCAAGGACCAGCCGTTAACTATCTGTCCATCACGGAGCACTAATTTTTTTTGTGACTAACTAACAAAATGTTATTCGACTAAGCCTCTTCTTGTCATCTACTTGGGGGCAGCCCTACTAAAGTGGAGTTTGTGTTGGTGTGAATGTTGAGTAGTTTGAGCACACTGATCTACCTCCAGACAGTCGCTCCTCTCGGGCTCATCCTCCACAAACCTCTTCCTGAGGTCGATGTCGCGGTCGGTGGGAAGGCCGAGTCTGGACATGCTGTCAGAAATGTCCGTCGTCTCGGTGTCTTCAGGCGACTCTGTGCTGCCTCTGGTCAGGGTGTCTATCATTCGTAAGACCTCTAGCGCCCCCTGCCTCTTGTCTCTGCGCAGGTCCGTGTCCAGACTGGTCTTTCCAAAGCTGTCCAGGATCTCCATGATCTTCAGCACTCCCTGAGTCTTGTTCTTCCTCAGGTCTGTGTCCTGAAGACCGACGCTGCTCAGAATATTAGCCAGAGATGGAGTGGACTGTCTGTCGTCCGCTGATGAACAGAGGACACTAGATTAACGACTGACAGCAACAGTAAACAGCTGTTACACAATTCAAACTAGGGCTGTCAAAAAAAAAAAAAAATGCAAATTTAGAATATTCGTCGAATTTAGAATAAAAATCCACATTCGAATGCAAAAACGTTGCATTTGAATTTTAGGTGTGCGTCAGGCAGCGTTATCAATGGTGCACGAGATGCGATGACGAAGTAGGTGTCATTGCATTTAATGCTTTTTTTCTCTAGCCTATCCAGTCGAACCCACTGGATGCAGCGCTGAGAGAACATCAATGCAGAGAAGATGCTGTTTACTGAAACCAAGCCGTTCACACAGACCGCGCAAGTCCACATTCTATTGATTACTGGTGAAAGTGCAATACCTGAAATGCAAAAATAAATTTCTCAAATGATAACAATCATTGCAATTAATATTTTGAACACAAATAATTATTTAACCATTTAAATCAGTTTAACCATTAAACAGCATGACGAAAAGATTTCAGATTAAGCCTAGTCCTAGACTAAAATGGCCCTTTAAACCAGATTTTCTCCGTCATGGTTTTAAATAGACTTAGTCTAGTTCTGAATTTAATAGACTGATTTCCTGGATGAAGACTAGAGCTACTTCAGGACTAAATTGAGGCTTAAATTAATGAGTAAAAAGCACATTTGACACAGGACTGAGATTCATTTATTTCAGACTAAATTAAAAACAGCTGACAAAATTAACACTAGTTCTGTGTGAACGGCCCTTACACTTTTATTTTGGGGAGAATATCTCAATAGAGATTACTGAACTTCAAATTGCATACAATCTGGCGACCACAACCATAAAAGCTTTTTGAGGCTTGATGCAAGAATGCCAAATTAAAGGATAAAAACCAACGGGCAAATACCGCAGACCACTGCATAATAAATCAACAGAAACAGAAATCGTGATCGCATTTAAAACGGGATTCATGGTGCAGCCCTGATCTTCGTTCTCCTCACCTTCTCTTAGCTCTTCGCTGGGCTGATTTCTCAGGCGTTTTGAGCTTCCCTCATGAGCGTCGAGATCCACCTTCCTCTTCAGCGAGCAGGTTTCCTCCACCGCATCTGGATCTCCCTCCTGTCCCTTCGAGCTCTTCTTGTTGAGCTGGATGAGCTTCAGCAGCTCCTGGACTTTGTCCGGGTCACTATGAGAGGCTGCTCTCTCCGTCTGAACCTGGAGCTCCTCCACCTTCTTCTTCACGCTCTCCAGGAGCAAGGTGAACACGGCCGGCTTGTAGATGTAGGGCCGCAGGAAGCTCTCCCAGTTGGTCTTCTGCCGGGGCGCGGGAAACAGCTTCTCCCTGGCGTCCAGTTTGGGGTCGTAGTCAGTCCGAGCGCGCTGCAGGGGCTGGCCCTCGCGGAGGTTTGTGAGGTAGTCGTAAACTTGCTGCTCCACGGCGGCGCTGAGGTCAGCGGGAGGCTCGGCGCGAGCCTTGTTCAGAGCGCAGTGAAGAGCGGAGACGAACCAGTCGTGCTGGGGCATGATGGGACTGTGCTGCTCTGACGACGCCGGTCTGCTGCTCTCAGAGGGATTCGATGCTTTACCAAGACAAAGACGGTTTCATTACTACATCACAAAATTAACACCAAACACAAGATCTGATCTGAAACACACTATGCAAATATGAAAACGCAGACTCTTCAAGCAAAGGCAGCTGGAGTCTGTACATTGTTGTGTTCTGAATGCCACTGTCGGCTGAATCTTAAAAATCAATTTTGAAAAATACTAATTAAACTGAAATAACACTGAAAAGCTAAATCGGGCACTGCTGTTTGAAAAATTTGTTCTTCATTGTTATTATTTCCTTGCATAATTTAAAGTTAGACAATTGGTTAACACTTTATTTAAAGCCTTTATATGTGACCCTGGACCACAAAACCAGTAATAAGGGTTAATTTTTTTTATTGATTTATATATGAATAAGCAAGCTTTTCATTGATGTATGGTTTATTAGGACAGGACAATATTTGGAAAAAATCTAAATATTGAGAAAATCGCCTTCAAAGTTGTTGAAATGAAGTCTTTAGCAATGCATATTACTAATAAAAAATTAGTTGATATTTTACGGTGAAAATTTACAAAATATCTTCATGGAATATGATCTTTACTTAATATTTACTTAATGATTTTTTGGCATAAAAGAAAAATCGATAATTTTGACCCATACAATGTATTTTTGGCTATTGCTACAAATATACCTGTGCTACTTAAGACTGCTTTTGTGCACTACAAACATAGTTTTAATGCATTAATTATGCCTTGTAATGCACCTTATTGTATGAATTCATGAATACCAGTTATAATGCATTAATACAATAAATAATGCATAATACATTATCAGTGTTGGGGAGTAACTAGTTACATGTAATGTAGTTATGTATTTTAATTATAAAATAAAAGGGTTACACTTTATTTTAAGGTGTCCTTGTTACAGTGTAATTATTCATTCAAGTACCTAGTACCCTATGGTTAGGGTTAGAATTAGGGTTTGGTTTAGGGTTACTTGCATGTACTTATGCATTATAAATTGTTATTATAATAGTAAGTACATGTAACGTATAACAAGGCCACCTTAGTGTTACCAATCAATGTAATTGTAATATGTTACAGTTAACTAAAAAAAGAAAAAGAAAAAAAGTGTAGTTAAATTACAGTTACTTATAAAAATGTTAACGATTACAAAGGGGGTTACATCAGAATATTTGATGAGATTCTTTCCAAAATTGCATTGACTGCTCTAAAATATGAGCCGCCAATGTTTCAGGAGTTTAGGACACGTTTATTTGATCTTAATTAAAGTTATGAAGGATTTTGCAAGTCTGACAGTAATCAGTGTTGAGTAAGGTTAACCCTGCCTGCTTTAAAAGTCTGAAAATTATTAACAGTTTAGAAAAATTTAGAAATTTTAATTTAGAAAAGTAAATCAAATGTAATTAGTTACATTACTTTATTAAAGTAATTGAAAGTTACACTACGTTACATTTCAAATAGGGCAACTTTTAATCTGTAACCTATTACATTTCCAAAGTAACCTTCCCAACATTGTGCATTATAATACTTATCTATTCGTCGTCACACCTTTAGAGAGTATAATGCATTAAAACACAAGAAAAACAAACCTTTAAATATTATAACTTATTTTAACGTTATTACATTTATGAAAATATATAATGCATTACAATGAATACATTTACAATGCATTATACTTACAGGCTTTAAGCAAAGTGTTATTGTTAATTGTTTTAACTTACTATTACGTTCATATTCATTTAAGCGCGCTATTAAAAAAGTTAAACCAAGTTAAACAGTTAAAATGTGTATTTTTATCATCTTTGGTATTGAGACTTTTTAAATCTCATTAGTATTAGTAAATCTAATGAATTTTGGCACTGCGGCAACATTAGTTTGAAAAGAACATCTTTGACCAAGTTATCCGAATTAAGATAAACTGCGTACGTTTATGAATATCTACATGAACGATAACATCCATTTAAAAACACAGACATTTGAAGGCAATACAATGGCCCCCATGAGTAATGAAGTTTATTTTCTCCACAAGAACTATTAAGAGTGAGACTAAGTGCTTGCATTAAATACGTTTCTGGCTTTAAGAGGAAATGCAATTTAACCTCGTGCATCTCTCCAAATACTCACCTCTCTTCAACCAGTCACGCTTCTCACGGTAAACAAAAAGTGCTTGTATAGAGGACATTTTCCAACCACCTCGTCGCTCTGTAAAATCAAAATAAAGTCAATTTCATTCTGATATTTCAAAGACCAGATTCTTTTACACTAGCATTTCATTAGATCATACCGCTCGAGTTGGCCATTTGACTGGCAGAAAGCAAGAAGAGGAAACCTCTGTCCCGCACCATATTCACCAAAACCTGCAGTGACGAGACGACAATCAGCTCAAGTACACACAGCTGCAGAAATATGACTCAGGACTGATGCTCACCAGACCCTCCTCCTCCAGTTTCTGCAGCAATGCCGTCAAGCTCTTTGGAGAAGTTTTGTCTTTCTCCACCACGTCAAACAGACTGCAGAACATGCCACTTTTAGACACTACAATAACAAAGCAGATCCATTATTTACATCACATCATCTTTTCACACACACAGCACAGCCAACGCAGCATTAACATCCCAACATTTATATGCAAAACAACAATAAAGAAAACAAACAAACATCACAATATACTATACTTTGGCTGAAAATCATGACCGATATATTTACAGACAAACAGGAGCTCTCATTCTCCATCTTTTATAGTTTGTGTGGTTTGTGGCATGAAACGTTTATTAGATACTCAAAGACTTGTTTAAAACGCATATTTGCGGACAGAGCTGGGTGGATTACTTACTAATTGTGGTCTGTTACTGATTCCAAATTACATGACAAAAATGGCAGTTAGTAATGTAATCATTATATTTTAGGTAATATAATCAGACTACTTTTAGATTATTTTTGACCTCGCTCGTTTATCACATTGATTTAAACAGGATAATCTTGTACCATATTGACATAAAAATACAAAGAGTAAGAAAATATATTCCATTTGTTGTATTTAAAGTGCATTAAACATTACATTAAGTCAGGTTTCCCAAACTGGGTTTGTGAAGGATTTGCAAGGGGTTTGTGAGTTTAATGAAAAGCTAATAATAATTAATTCATAAAAAATGACAATTAAAATAAATAATTTTAAAATATCAAATCAAAATATAATGCTAAAAATTATTTATTTTATTTGTTAACCTTCATGTCATGTGACCATAACTAACGTCAGAGAATCATGAACGTGCAAAACTTAGTTAAAATATTTATTTTAAAATCTTCGAGTAAATATATTAGGTGAAAGAGGTTCGGCTGACAAAAACGTTTGGGAATGCCTGCATTACATGTAAACTAGAAATAAAATGAATTTGTGCATTTTAATGTGTTTGAAATACAAACGACTTCCACAGATAGTAATGCATGGTTAAATAACTGATGATTACTTAATCGCTGTATAAAAAAAGAACTGATAGTCAAAGAGTAAACTAATGAAGATTAATGAAGAACGGGAGCCGTGCGTCTGCAATCAGACACTTGCAGTCTATCAAAATAAAAGTCCTGCTTACAACACTCAGCAGCCAAGCAGAAAAAAAATATTGGGTGATGCTGAGCATTAAATAATGGCAAATATCGGTTAATAATATCGGCTCTGGCGATATATCGGTTGACCACTACTTGGACTCTGTGAGGCGATTAAAGCATAGGCTGTTACATTAATGCTCAAACCTTCATGGCTGCCCGTGTAGAGGCTCCAGGAGAAGAGGGCAGACGGGATCTTCTGCTTGACCTGCTGCAGGCTCATGACTTTACCTATCTCAATCTTCTCTGGCCTGAAACAACAACAGCCATCGTTCATTATCACATGCCCAGTGTCATTTAACATACACATGGCGACTGCTGTTGACTCACAGTTTGTAGGGCAGGAAAGGTTGAGAGAGCGATCGAAGGCTGGCCTGGTACACGTCTTTCCCCCCGTTCACAAAATGCCCTCGCCATACCGTGTAACAGCGCCTACCTATCACAACAACAAAAGGAAACAACAAAATTCTGTCATTATTTATTTGACCTCATGTCATTCCAAACAAGTATTCTGTTTTTTTTTTTTCCCTATTCTACAAAAGGTGAATTTAAAGATTTTTTTCAACACAACGACAGTTTATTGTGATAGCGACTTCACAAGTGACTACTACAAACTACTTTTATGGTGCTCTTTTGTCCTTTTTGGAGCTTGCCAGACAATATAAAATGTCGCAGTATAGAAAAGAGATCTGAGAATTTATTTTAAAAAACGCACCAGAAAACACCGGTGATCTGTTCCTTTAATAACTGAAATAAAATGCTGTTTAACTGAAAGTGATGCCCACCTTTGCTCGTCCCTGATGGCTGACTGTTGGACCTGAGGAACAACACAAGACAATTTTAATGATGAATGATGTTGAATTCCTTTTACACACGTACAATGAAATTAGGATAGCTTCCCCTCAGCATAATTTACATATCACAGTGCACATACAACAAAACATGAATTACAAACGTAACTCTGTGTTACATACTTGTACAATAAAGAGCTGAACTGCACTAAGACTTACTTTCAACTAGGGCTAAAATGATTAGTCGACATCATCGACAATGTTGACTAAAAATTGTTGACAAATATTTTTGTTGTTGAGTAGTGGTTTGATCTCATATGAGCTAATGTAAGAGCCTTGCAATAATGTGGTTTGACCAGTGTGACGCTGTAGTGCAAGACTGTAATTCAGCTTTCCTGGATGCAACTCAAGGGAAGATGACACACAACATACATGGAGCGAATGGATCCAAATTTAATATTTGCTGTTTAATTTTGATGTCTTTTTCCCCCTTTCTTTCCCTCCTTTTTCTTCTTTTTAAAATCTATTGTGGTTGAATGTACATATATGTATAGTATATGAATGAACATTTATCTATGCGTACATGCATATATGTATATAAATAAAAATAATAATAATAATAATAATAATAATAATAATATGGTATAGAATAGATTAAGAGTGTGCATACCATAATGTATAATAATGGTGCAGTGAGGGTGGGGAGCTCTGTTGGAGTTTTTCATCCTTTTTCATTTTTAAAGTGTTGTTATAATATGTAAAATATTAATAAAAAGACTATACACATACATATACAAACATTTATAAATTTATATTCTTAAATTTTATATTATATATAAATATATTTAACAAATAAACATAACATTTTTCTTAAATACATACATGCATGTGTTTATATTTATGTATACATAAAATATACACAGTATACACAAACCTTTATTTTGGATGCGATTAATCATTTGACAGCATTACTTTACAGTATTAAACATGAAAAACCGGAGTCAGTGTTGCTTTCAGTTAGAATTATTACTTGATTTTCTGTTATAAAGCAACTCTCCAGTGTGGAGCTAGCTAATGATTGAAATATTTTTATTAGTGGGGAAAACATTATTTCATTAAAGTGACAGTTTGGTTTTCAGAGATCAAAGCTTGACCTAGCTCAGGACTGTTTTGATTATCATAACCCTATAAGGTATTTTAAGAGTGATTAGGTTGTGAATAAAATACTTTATCCAAAAATTATGACTTACCTTTATTATGTTTCTTATACATATGACTTACAAAAGATGTTAGGCAGGATAAGGTGTCATTCAGTTACTTTTTAGTATAAAAGGTCATCTCTTTTTGTGTGCCAAATATATTTATTTGTTTAAATTAATTGCGTAATTGTAATTACATAATATGATTTTCAAAAACTGAACTGATTACCTTTATTTAATTGTTAGAATATGTATAACTAATTTAATTGCAAAACCTGAATAATCAAAATCTACTAATTAATCAGTGAAATAATCGAGGATTAGTCGATTAATCGTTGTAATAATCGTTAGATTAATCAATTAGCAAAATAATTGTTTGTTGCAGTCCTCCTTTCAACATAAGAAAATTAAGAATTACATTGCACAATAAGAGTATTGCATTCAGAATAAGAAGAAAAAATAAAAGGTTGTATTACAAAATAAAGACTTTTATTGCACTATATGTACTATATAAAAATTAGATGTACAATCAAAGTAGGAAAAGAAAGTGTATTACACTTAGACTGACATTCAGAGTGAAGAATATATATGAAGTCAGTGCATATTAAAGTTCATAATGTTCACGGCTCTAGGAAAGGAACTGTCCTTAAATCTCCTAGTCCTTGTTTTAATACTGAGAGTAAAGGAGAGCGGTCAGATACCTGAGAGGAGGCAGCGGTTTGGGGGCTGCTGTTGAAGCCTCTTTGCCTTTAAAGTAAAAAGAGACCACCGCATACGGACACACGTGTCTCGGCCTGGACGAAACCTCGAAATCCACATACTCGTAGAAGTATTGCTGTGAAGAAAGCAGCCATCTTACAGCAAATACATGTGATCTTGATCATTTGATAAAATATCTTTATTAGGAGTTATTTTACTTGGGTTTATTTGAGGGACTTTACCTGAGTGTACTCGAATGCCCTGTACGACTGTAAAGACGTCACTCTGGTTGAGTTCTTGGAGAAATGGCTGTCAAATTTAGGTGTAGGATCCATACTTTTGGACATACTATCATGTACACTCTTCACTTTACCCTGGAGGACAAAAGATCGGACATTCCTCAGACTCAACAACACTGATGTTTCATTTGAAAACAACATCATTCAAGCTGCTGCTGTACCTTTATAACTTTAAATATGATGATGTTTCCTGTAAATCCAGGCTCGATGGGGCTGATTTGAAGTAAATCAGAAAACTGACACAGGTAAACACCTGTAAAATCAACATAATCATTACTCACTTGATGCACTACAGATGTAAGCAAAAATTACACTTCACTGGTCAAGACAACAAAGCTGAGTTTCCTGCAGAACATGAAACATCTCAAAGGCAGCTCTCCATGTCACACAGTTCATAAACGACCTCAGTCACGGGTGTTTTTCTCCTGTTCTTAGCAGTTCATTACCAATCTCTCAGCACAATTATTTTATTATGCTCTTGATTTCTTACCATTGGTGGAACACCCACATCCAGCCCACTCTTTAAAAAATACTCCTCATGAAACTCAAACATTAAAAGCCGTTTTGATGCTGTTTGATGTGGCGTGACAGATCGCTGTATAGACGCCCATTTACAGTTTCTTTACTACTAGTTACAGCACGAAATAAACATGAATGAACATCTGATGTAATCACTCAAACAGTGTTTCAACCACGAAAAGTTGTTAATAAAATATCTTTTCAAACAATATGCCATGTAATGTCACATTTACTTTAGGAAGTTCATTCAATGTCCAAAACTCATCAGCCAGCTAGAAAAACAACTCTAGAGAGAAGCATTTTCCTAAATATATGCAGTATATTACATATTCATTATATTTTTACTTAACCTGTTGTCTTTATTATTTAATGAATGCTTGAATAAATTTAAAAAATGTTTTACACCTAGCATTTAATCGTTTACATTTCAAGAATAAATTGGGGAAGAATCATTGTTATAAATATTAATTTTATGAGAAGTTTATCATTATAAATTTGACATAAAAACTGCCTTGTGTGCAAATTAAATGTTTGGTGTTTTGGTAAAACATATTTATAAATTTTGAATTTTGGTGCATCACAAATTAAAATATTGTTTGTATTTTTATTTTACTTTTTTTTTTTTTTGTTTAATTAACTTTTAGAAAATAAAGAAATATTAATCTAGTAATAGTATTGTACAGCAAAATAAGTCCCTGTGACTCAAAATACGACCTACCAAAACTCTAGAATTAGTGTTATGAAGCATTTTACATTTGATGATTGCATTTTCAGTTTTTGCTAAAAGAAAACTTTAATTTTGGTGTTTTGGTAAACACACACACACACACTAATGCACGTTAAGAACTTTTGACACTCATAAAGTGTAGTTCTCATTGCATTCCCTGTGACTCCTAGCAAAATATGACCTACCAAAACTCAAGAATTAGTGTTAGAAAGTCTAGATGTGTTGTGAAGATTATTTCACCTTTAGATGGATTCCCCAACATACTCATCCAGCTGCTGCCAACAGACAGTCCTCTCTCACACACCACCGAGACCTGCAACCAACACACAAAACACACACACACACACACACACACAAATACAAGAGAGAAACCACATCAGAAAGTGACCAAAAAATGACAAATGATCATCTGTTTAGCTGACCGTCACTGCGTGATACTCTGAATACACTGAACTAATGAATGGCTGAACAAATGAAGTTGTTTACCTTTTGAGCATCACAAAGCAGGAAGCAGAAAGTCTCAGACAGCTCTTTCTCTGTGCGCCCATCCTGCTTGAGCTCCCTTCTCTTCTCCATGAACTGCGCATTCAAAGCATCACAATATTACTTTTGTACTTGATGCACAAAGATCGATCTCAAACATTCAGACAAAGCCGAAAGTATTATTGTTCAAAATCGGTCTCATAACCACAGACATATAACTACACACACAACATTAAAGCCACGCTTGAATCTCAGTTGACCGCATAAAAATAATTATTCAGAAGGAATGAAGAATGAGATTACTTGGATTTATGCAGACAACAGTCTGACGAGACACACTGGGATGATAAAGTGAATATAATGTGTTATGGTGTCAATGCACTGTCAGTAAATGTTATATTTATCTAAATGCATATTTATATTTAAGTTTAAATACATTACTTAATCCATACATGTATGCAAGTGAGCTCCCAGAAACTATAACAAATTCCTTGTCTGTGTGTGTGTGCATTTGCCCAATAAAATACAGTTGTGATTCTGACCAAGATGTGCTTCACACCTTTATTTATTTATTTTGAATGCGTGTTTTTAAAGGATTGTTTCACACAAATGGAAATTCTGTCATAATTTGCGCACCCATACATTGTTCCACTCTCATGATTTCTTGATTTCAATCACACAACACAATGTACTTGCTCTTGTTGAAAGAATATAGCTCACTATTTTTGAATATTTTGAAGTTTAAAAGCTCCAGTCTCCTTTGACTTTAATTTCTTGAGACAGAGCATCCAGACACATTCTTCAATACATTTCCTTTTGTCCTCCACGGAAGAAAGTCATGTTGTATATTTACTATATTTATATTAACTTTATATTAGTCTAGTAGTTTTT
The DNA here is from genome assembly GCF_012432095.1 of Onychostoma macrolepis. Lineage (NCBI taxonomy): Eukaryota > Metazoa > Chordata > Actinopteri > Cypriniformes > Cyprinidae > Onychostoma > Onychostoma macrolepis. The sequence continues at coordinate 34,100,427 of NC_081176.1, read as the reverse complement.
CTGTGGTATTGGAATTGAGAATTTTTAAATATAAACTGACATGTGAAATTTTAGAGTCATAATAAACGTATTTATCAGAATACAAGTAGTGCCCTATGAAATCCATTTTATTTTGTCCCAAATTACGTTTCCACCCAAATTAATTTTTTTCCATTTTAATTTTTCCGCTACTACTTTTTAATGGTTAATTTTAATTTTATTGATCAAAAAGCATGTCTAATTAATTAAAACATGAAACTTATACAATTTAACATCAACTTTTTAAAAGTTTAACAAAAATGACATGTTTAGGGCCCTATGAAATGTTTTATTTTTTCTCACCTTATGTTTTATTGTTACCAAATTCTCGGTTTTAGCAATTTATTCAAATGCATTCTTACAACAGCCTTATGAAATGTCCCTCCCTCTTTTGATTAATGAAAATTAAACAAACTTAACATTTTTGGCATACAATGGGGATTTACTATTATAACTAAAACCTGAAAGAAATATTGTGATTATTCCTTAAAAAATAAAGTTTTAATAATTTTATTAGCATGTACATTCCACTGCTCAATAGTAATATATCTGTGTCACAGTTTCTTCAAGTTAAACCAAACTTTTATTTTGACGGGTTGCCGTGAATACCTTTAAATTTCTGTGTATATGAGATGATGTATTTGAGTTAACTTGAAAAACTGAGACAAAAATATTACTTAATGTAAAGATAGCACTACTACTACTAATAAAACTATTATTAAATCATTATTTTTAAAGGAATATTTACCTGAAAAATTATTTATAAATTTATTTAGCAGAAAAATGTAAATATACACAATTTCTCTTGAAAAGAAATAAGTAAAATAATATATATTTTTAATAAAATCAATTAATAAGAGATTATTTTGATTAATCAAATTTAATGAAATCCATAAAGTTAATGGAAAACAGAATTTGGTAAAAAAAATCAAAATAAATGGGTGCATCTAATGTTTCACAAAAACAAACATATTCAGTGCTACCACAATGCTTAAAAATATGTACATAGAAAAACAAGTAAAAAATAAATAAAAAACAGGCTGTACACTGAAAGTGTCTACTATTAGATGTTACACTCAGTGCTACACATACTCCGATTCTGTGACAAACATATGAATATTCCTCCATATAGGTGTTCAATCTCACTTATAATGATGGTTCATTACATTTTACTGCCTTTTGAGAAAAATAATTCACGTTTGCACACAGTCCATAACATGCAGTAAAATACACCGTAGTAGAAGAGCCAAACACTCACGTCCTTCTCCAGCGGTTCACTGTGGACGAGGCGAGGTTTGGAGTACACAAACGTCCCCGTGGAGGAAGAGTCCTTGTAGCTGGAGGAGAGAATCTGCAGAATGTCGGAAAACTCTCTGGAGTCCGTAGACACACACTGAAAGAGAGCTGTGAATGGAGAACAAAACCCAATTACATCCTCTCGCACTCCTCATCTGAACCCAGACTATGGAAAATAGTTCATATATGGATAATATCACAGGGGAATGAATCACAGCAGCAGTTTTTGTGTCATGCCACACAACACATTTTGGTTATACAGAGGTTTACCGAAACCTCAAAATCAGGATGGTCAGATCTCCACAGCACATTATAAGCTACATGTACATATAAAAACACTCAGCACATTCCTGTTTTTATAGACTCAGGACTGATGTGCAGATGTAATGATCAAGTTTCACATTTCTTTGATTATTTAGACAATTTAGATTATTTTATATATATATATATATAAAAAAAACACATTCCATATTCTGTCTAATGTTGTCTTGTAAATAATGTGCAAATGAAAGGCTACGGAAGCAATATATTGTTTAGTTACTGCTCTCATAAAAATCTGTAGACCTAAAAATCAACACATTTAAAATTCACTACAAATACTTTATATATTGTTATATCATTGTTTCATTTCTAATATCAGGACCAGCCTTTATGCAAAAGGCAAAATAACTTCTGAGTATATAACATTGATTATCAATTCACTGATTAAACATTAGAAATTGCCATCAAAGACTATGCATTAAAAGGTTAGACTAGCCAAGGGTGCAGCACAAAAACATAACTGTTACTGACAAGTTGACAAACACTATATTTATAAAAATATTTTTGGCCAATATCACACACCCTAATTGATAACTAGCCTAATTATTCATTAGATTTACTTTGTAAGAAAAGTACAATATCAGTTGTTCAAATGTTTTTCTTTTAAAATAAGTGGAGCCAACAGACTTGTGGCTACTCTCCACACTGTCCTACTGAAACAAAGGCGAAGAAATCACTACATTTTACCTTGCATTATAAACCCTGCATCAATTAGTACATTTTGCAATAAATAAATAAAACTTTTTTGAACCATTTCCGACAAGCATCTTCATGCAGTTGCTTATTATTAGTGGTTTTTGTAACAAAACAGCCAGACGGGAAAAAAAGTCATATATACGAATGATTCTCACTGAAGCGGTTTTGGAGCTTGTAATGGATGCATGTCTTATGTTTTTAGACACGGCTGCTATATGAAATCATGCCGTTTACTGATCGGCAAAATCACACTGTTAATATATCAGTGATCAGTATCGTCCTCTAATTTCCTGATCGGTGCAATTACTATTATTGACAATCATCATGCACAATCTCATTTGTGAGGAGAAGCATGATAATGTGTGTTTGCTTCAGATATTCAACGGTCACGGTTATAACCACGAGAACCCATGCCACTAACTGACTCGTTTTCAAATAGAACGCAAGTTGATTTGTAGTATTTTAAAGCATGAATTCAGTGGATTCAGTCGAGTTGCTGCTACACCCACCAACTCCCTCCAAATCCCCAGTGATCCCCATGTTAATGAACGGCTGGAAACTGGCCAGTAAAACACACAGATTTAATAGACTATACCTTTACTGTTAAAGTCACCATGAAATCAAACCATTCTTATTTTTCTAGAATGTTGGATTGTTTACTATAAATGTATCTGCACACAACGTTATTAAAAAAAAGCTTTAAAAAGTCTTGTAATCTTTTAAGGCAAGACTTAGGTTAAATATGATAAACTTTTAACAAAGATATATATATATATATATATATATATATATATATATATAACCGTACTTCCCCAGATGACTGCTTACAATAAGAATCGCAAACATTGTTGTATTACAAGTTAAATTTGCAAATGATGCACTCTCATTAAATATGCACTAATTTGCATACATTTTCTAAAAACACCCTTTAAAGATGTATTGTAACTGAAATACACATATGCAAAATGATATAGTGCAATAAAATAAACACTTATAAGTGTATTATGGATGTTGTTTCTCCACTAGTCTGAAACAACAGGAAAAGCCAAATATCCCAAAATCTCAAAACTGAACAGTGGATGAAAAACTATTTTAACCTGTAGTGTTTTGCCTTATTAAAACAACAACAACAAGCTATTTTGGTTTGAAGTTGTCTTTAAGCATAATCGGTGTACCGGTGTACATATACAAAATTGCAAAGTTACTAAAAAATATATATTTTTACTATTAAATTCATGTAATATATATAAACAACATATGGTCTACAGTATGATATACAGTCTAAAAGTTATATAAAATGACTATAATATATTTCGGATGAATTATTTAGTGTTTATGCAGAAGTACTTAGAAGTCAATAGAACTGTTCATTAGAAATGACACCAATTAAATGACTCCCGATACTGATTCCTACACTCTTTAAATGACTGGAGTGTTTGAAAAAAACCTTGTCAAAAAAAAAAAAGATTCTTCGAATGCATGAATGGAAGTTTAGAATGTTTGAACAGAATATTCAACCGTTTGAATAGAACCTTTGGAACGTTTACCAAGAATTTGTTAAATGCAGGATATTTGAACTGAGGCTTTGAATGTCAGAATGCAAATTCGAACGAATTGTATGAATTTCTAAAGGAAACTGGTAACTCCTTGGCTCTTTGAAGTTCATTTATGCCTTTAATTACTCATAATAATTCACATTTTGTTTAAAATTAATAATTCTCCATGTCTTTTTTAAATCATAAAATAGACCTTAAGGTCTCTTAATGAAATGTAGTGATCCCCACTGTACCCCAGGTGACATTCGGGTGTGGCAGATCAACCTGTTACCTGAGGGAGGGCGCGCGCACACACACACACACACACACACACACACACACACACACACACACACACAGATTTAATAGCATCTCTTGTATTATGGTTTGTTGCACCGGATCTCCATTTATTCTGTCATGAATTACTGAGCTGCCCATCTAGACAGCATTACTGGGAATCACAGACGCGAGCAACACGTTCCCGTGATTGCACACTACTGTTGTCTAGGTTTAGAGCGCGCTAGAATTTGAGACACGGACCGAGTGTTAACGGAAAGACAGACAAAGAAAGCGAGCCAGCGCACCTCTCTTTTCTCTGCTCTTCCGGGGGATGTGGAAGTTGAGCCGCGGCTGCTCCTCGGCGGGTTTCGCGGCCCACGAGACGCTCTTGACCCGTCTCTCTTCATCGGGTCCGTCCGGACTTCCATACTCTTCCTCCGTGGCGCCATTTTGGCTCCATGAAGGCGCAGCGGGGCTGTCGCAGGATTTGCCTCCTCGGTGCTCCATCGCTGCTTCACTCAGGTGCGGCAGACATGAGCGGCCGCGGAGAGCTGCAGGCAGCGCGGGGTTTGTGTGTGCTGCTGAACGCGCCTCGCACCGCACATAAACACACACACATGGGCATGCCCACTCATTCCCGCAGTGTGTGTTAGTGTTAGTGTGTGTGTGTGTGTGAGAGCGGATCGCAGCAGCGCCGCCCAGCGGCTCCAGACACACACACACACACACACACACACACACACACACACACACACAGCGCACGCCGCCTGCAGGTGTCTATGCTCAACTGCACACAGTCAGCTCCACCAACACAAGTGACAACCATATTAAAACAATAGCACACAGAGTATAATAATGTGCATAAATATTACATAAAACATCGTCTGGACAGAATGTGAGTGAGCTGTACATGCAGTTATTGTCACATTCATTAAGCAATGACAGCTTCAGGCTCAAAATAGTTCAAAAAGGGCCTTCTGGAAATGAATGGACTTATATCTGCTGAATATAAAATGTCCCTAGTAAGAAAGTCAGGCTTAAAGACAGTAAACTGAATTATGAACAGTGTTGGGGGTAACGCATTACAAGTAACGCGAGTTACGGAATTAGACTACTTTTTTCAAGTAACTAGTAAAGTAACGCATTACTTTTTATTTTACAAGAAAATATCTGAGTTACTTTTTCAAAAAAGTAATGCAAGTTACTTTGTTTTCCCGTTTATTGACTGACAGCTGTCCTGTCCCCATATTGTGTGAACATGATGTTACTGTAGTTCTAGACTAAATGTGAACGTGCATTAATTCATCCCACTCGCAAAAAAACAGATTTAGTATTCATCAAAATGAATTAAAACAGTGAGATGCAAACTCAGAATATGACAGAAACCTGTAATAATCAAATATGTTAAATAACACAAATGTATCTAATACCATTTTATTACAGTGTCTTTGCTGCTGACCTTTAATGATCCAGTTCAACCATACTAATAAGCAAAAATGACTTTAGATAAACTAACAATTGTGCTTCATTGTTTTTTTTATTGCTGAAGAGTGTTGAACCTTCTTCTCCTGCGCTCTACTGTACAGACGTTAATTTACTTTTCCTTCAGCCTGAGGTTTATTCATTACACTTTTTGGTGTGAAAGGGCTTTTACATTTGCTATAAATATAATTTCTTATATTAAACACAAACAATCAAGCCCTGCTCATATTTAAAAAGTAACGCAAAAGTAACGTAACACATTACTTTCCATAAAAAGTAACTAAGTAACGTAATTAGTTACTTCTTTTTTTAGGGAGTAACACAATATTGTAATGCATTACTTTTAAAAGTAATTTTCCCCATCACTGATTATGAATCTGTCCGTTAGACCAAATCTTACATTATTAGTGATCTCTGTAATTAACTGGTGAATCGACCTTTGAGAATTTGCATATTCAGATATGTCTTATGCATTATGAAATGTTTTATGAATTATTTCTTATGAGTTATTTCAATACTAACAATATATTAACAATGATTAACAAAATTACTTTTTATAATTATGTATCTAATGTTTTTGAATAAGGATGTTTAACACACGATGAGCTTAAAGACTATAGCTGTCTGAGCTACTAAACGACAGATCGTTTTGGTCCCCGGTGGAGGTGTGAAACCACCAGTTATTTTTACTGAACATATAAATTAACATGCTACATATAATGAAGAACAGAGTTTTCTGCCCCTCTGGTGCATAGAAACAGCTTTGTTTAGCACACGGGCCTTTTGTATATTTAATCTGCATATCTGATCTTGCAAGGGTATAAGAAGAGAATGCACTGCATGACTTATAATGGGTCTTAACTAAACTTGTATTAACAGTTAATTTGTAAGACGCTTATTAAGATGTAATGTTTCATTTTCAAGTTATGATTTACAGTTCTCCTTTTTGAAACGTTTAAATAAATTTGCATATTCCTTCAACCCAGCCGTCTGACGTGGATTGGATTTTGCATCATTAACAAAGCAGATGGTGTTCGAGAGCTGCTGTGCTGTCTTTCATCTGTCGTGTGTTATTGTTCTCCAGACTCATCCAGGTGTGAGTAATTATCCATATGCACACATGACCATCATCATGTGAAGAGGGGCCTCACCCAGGGGCCGTGTTGCTGCCAGACACCTGAGAGAAGTGGGCTCTTCAGGGAATATCACAGAACGAGGAGCTCCAGACCTGATATTGCATCATCAATAGTAATAATCTTCCTGAAGGAGTTTGATCTCGAGAGGTTCTGCTCTCACTCATCTGGACTGACATTAATACTTATTGTTCAAATGCTTTTATTCATTATACTTTCATTGAAATGTACTTTTATTCAGCAAGGATGCATTAAAGCGATCAAAAGCGACACTAATAATAATCAGAAACGTGTCTTGAGCAGCAAATCAGCATATTTGAATGATTTCTGAAGGATCATGTGACACTGAAGACACAGAGATAAATTGCATTTTAATTAGTGCTGTCAAATGATTCATCGTGATTAATCGCATTCAAAATAAAAGTGTATTTGGAATATATTTATGAAAAATGTTATGTTTACATATTAAATATTTATATATAATATAAATTATATAAATATAAATATATGCGTGTAAATATTTTCAAAATATATACTGTGTGTGTGTGAATTTATATATACATAGTAAATACACACAGTACACAGTATATTAAGGAAATAAAAACTTTTATTTTGGATGCGATTCATCATTTGACAGCACTAATTTTAAAATATATTCAAATATTAAACAGCTATTTTAAATTGTAATATTATTTCACAATTTTACTATCATTTTTATTTAAAAAACGAAGCATAAAATACTTTAAAAAAACCATTCAAATAATATTACAGACTCCAAACGCAGTCAAATGTGTCAGAAAAGCATGGCTTAAGTAGCCTCCTTTGAAAGGTAGTATATTGATTGTGATATAGAGCAGGAGCTAAATGTGTTTTTAACGTGTGGCTCCCTGTGGTCCTCATTATGAAGATGTGATACACTGCACCAGAGCAGCACTAGAGGGACTCGGTCGTCCCTGAACATTGTTTTCCACTGTGTAAAGATGGTAAACATTCAAAGCTGAACTTAAACTTCACACCTCTGCATCAAAACACTTCCTACACCGAAAGCACAGCAATTCAGAGCGGAGCGTATATTAATACCCCCTCGAATAACTACAATGCTCATCATTTAAAATCAAATAAAAACATATATACACATATAAAAATACTTTTCCCCCCCCCAAACTAACTTTAACAATTCACAAACATAACGTAATAGATAGGTTTTTTAAATGTTTATTTGATTTTCTTCCGTTTTGTTACACACCGTCAGTCTCTCTCATGTATTAAACATGCATTTCCACCTCGGTTTTCCTTCAAACTCTTCCATATGGCCCTGCGCACTTTCCTTTCTCATCGTTTCTCATTTCTACAACATAAAACCTCTCATTTCCTTTTAATCCAACAGCAACCAAAATAGAAAAACAAACTATAAATAAACATCTTATATCATACATTTCAATACAATACTTTCAAGAGAAAAAAAAAAAAATGTAAAAGAAACCGAATAAAAGACTTTTATAAACTGAGCACTGCACAATACTGAAAACCACCAGACACGTTTGGGCAAAGATTGCTCTCTTTACAGCGTAAGTTGTTGGTTCGGCGCACACAAAAACACTATGACAGAGATTGCGCTGATCTGCGTGGCACAAGAGACTTTCTGTTTAGCTGCAGTGTTTTCCAACAAGCTGCTACAGAAGAGTTTATGTAGAAAGCTGATATTTCCACCACAGTGTCTCACAGAACTGAGCTCCTTTCAAAGTGCTTCACAAGAATTCGTTTGTGGATTCTTCAATAGTTTTAATATTCATCATTGGATCCGACATCGACTGTGTGCTGAGACATGCTCTATGAGATGAATATGTGTAATATTTAGTGCTGTCAAACGATTAATCGCATCCAAAATAAAAGTTTTGTTTACATAATATATGCGTGTACTGTATATTTATTATGTATAATAATACAAACACATGCATGTATGTATTTAAGAAAAATATGTTGTTTATATATTAAATATATTTATATATAATATAAAATATAAGAATATACGTGTAAATATTTTCAAAATATATACATGCATGTGTGTGTATTTATATATATATATACATAATAAATATACACAGTACACATACATATATTATGTAAACAAAACTTTTATTTTGTATGCGATTAATCGTTTGACAGAAGTAGTTATATACATATATATATATATTCCTTATTCAGAAATACTGTGATCGCCCTTTACTCGTGAAAACATTCGACTGGTCATTTTTTATTAGTGATTACGGAACAAACATGAAACACCTCAACAATATTTCACCTTTTACACCGACGTGACTGTTTTCATGCGCAGACAGTAGTGCTTTTCAGGTGCAGACAGTGAGATTAAAGTGAAACGCTGGACCCAGATGCTCAGTTTCTGAACGACTGCCACAAACAACAGCGCAGTGAAAGCAAGGCACAGAATGACACAGAACCATGGACAGCAGCGTCAGTCTCAAGAGAAGTGCTTGCTTTTCTGTAGCACAATACTGAACCGGATGGCTCATGTTTTCACAGGCGTGAGGGTTAGTTCTGTCAGGTCCATCACGCTGCAGTCTGAGCACGGCGCTGCTGTCTGTGTCTCTGTCGCGGACTCCTCAGAGCCCACAGCTTCTTTGGCCTGTCGAATGCAGTTGAGCCACTGCTGTTTATTGAAGGTGTCGCTGGCCTGGAAGCAGTGCGTCTGCAGCTGTCCTCCGCTGCGAAAAGCCACCCGGAAAAAGTTCTTGGCTGGACGGAGACAAACAGAGATGGACATGTTAACAGCAGCTCTTCAGGCATCTGTAGTTCTGACCTGAGTAAAGTATTCACAGCACATAGATCGAGGCAGGGATACACTACTGGTCAAAAGTTTGGAATAATTACGATTTATTTTTTAATGTTATTGAAAGAAGTCTCTTCTGCTCACCAAAGCTGTAATTATTTGATCAAAAATACAGCAAAAGCTGTAATATTGTTAAATATGAACATATTTTAAGACGTTCAAATGTAATTTTGATGAAATGCTGTATTTTCAGCATCATTACTCCAGTCTTCAGAGTCACATGATCCTTCAGAAATCACTCTAATATACTGATTTGCTGCTCAAGAAACATGTGTGACCCTATACCTGATAGCACAGGTATGTTTGTAGCAATAGCCAAAAATACATTGTATGGGTCAAAATGATACATTTTTCTTTTAAGCCAAAAATCATTAAGATATAAAGTAAACTTCCTACTGTAAATATATCAAAACTTCATTTGTTCTCATTATTTAGATTTTTTTTGCACCCTCAGATTCCAGATTTTCAAATAGTTGTATCTCGGCCGAATATTGTCATATCCGAACAAACCATACATCAATGGATTCAGATTATGTATACATCTCAATTAAAAAAAAAATAAATGTAAAAAAAAGACCCTTATGACTGGTTTTGTGGTCCAGGGTCACATTTCTGATTATTATTATTATTATTTGTTAAAAACAAGTTATTGCTGCTTAATATTTATGTGGAAACCCCAATCTTTTAAACAGTACTAGTGTAAGTAGAATTTCATCAATCAATCAATCAATCTTTTCAGTGAGTATGCATTACATTGACAGAATAGACTTTTATAATGTTACAGAAGATTTCTATTTCAAACTCATGCTGTTCTTTTGAACTTTTTTTTTCTCAAATGATCCTGAATCATGGTTTCCACAAAAATAGTAATTAGCAAAGATTTCCCACATTGATAATAAAAAGAACCATTATTAATAATTTGGCACCAATAATAATTAATTAATAAATCAACAAATCATATGTGAGCAAATTCAGATTTGTCATCAGCAGAAATAAATTACATTTTAAAATATAATTTAAAAAAACAGTAATACAATTTCACAATATTTTATAGAATTTTAGATCAAATATATCCTTTTTGATGATTTAATCAAAATAAATGACTGGTAGTGTAAGATGAATTCAATGATGAACTGCCTTTAACTGAAAATTGAGTGTTTACTATTGTCCTTCTGAATTATCGACACACTAGTTTCCTATTTGATACTATAAAGCTGCTTCGACACAGTCTGTATTGTTAAAAGCACTATATAAATAAAGGTGACTTGACTTGACCCACTTAAGAACGTCACTCTTCCTAAAATATAAAGGCAGCTATATTTTCATGCATAAAGACTAAAAATGTCAGTTTCTCTAAACTTTTCCGCAGGATTTCCCAGACCTCTCACTATTGTTTTGCTATCAGATTGTGAATAGCGAGGGCATTTGTGTGGTGTGTTAATATTCTGATGAGTCTGGGACTCACTGCGCTCGTTGTTGCTGAAGGCTCCTCTGATGGATCCTCCGAGGCGCATCTCTCCGTCCTGCAGGTCTTCCCACTCCAGATCTCTGACGGGGATGGGCTGCCGGTAAAGCTGATAGCACAGCTGCTCGTTCTGGGTGATGGCCCGCGTGATCACCAACACGTCCTGAAACAGGAACACATGCAGCTTCTGCAGAAACAGAGAGAGACAGAGATTGGGATTCATTACTCAGTACAGTTCCTTAATAATGCTCGATGCACATTTATTCATTAACTTGAGGCTTTTTTAGCTGCATAATTTTCCCCTGTAGCAGTGAAATGACTTCTGTAGGTAGGGAAGCGACCCTAACAAGCCCATGTACTGCATAAACCTATTGTATTTTGAAATAAACATAGAAAGCATGAGAGAAAATATTCTTGAGTTATTTAGTCCCCCAGTCAGTTCAAAACTTTGCTTTTTGAGAAGCCCTTCAAATAATTTTCTAGAATCTGGTGATAAAACTGGCAAATTTTGATTTGATTTTTTAAGTGAACAGATTCATAATTCAATCATTTTCTTGATTTTAAAAATATCCAGATGAATAAGGTGTCCTTGTTACAGTGTAACGATACATTTAAGTACTGAGTAATATTAATTAACTACATGTACTTACTGTATGGTTAGGGTTAGGGATAAGGGTTACTTGCATGCATGCAATTATGCATCATTTATTGTTATTATAATAGTAAGTACATGTAACATGTAACAAAGACACCTTAAAATAAAGTATTACCCTTAAATTTTATTAGTAATAATTAGTTACACTGCTAGTTACCAGGGAAAGTAATATTATTACTGTAATGCGTAATCCTGGAAAATCCAGTGACTAGTTCTTCAGGAGTGTGAGGGCAGTTTCTCCTTTGCTAGACTGAAAAACAGGTCAAGACACGACTGAGTTCTTACGGCTCCTCTGTTGTTCTTGAGCTCTCCGTGGCAGCTGAGGATCCGCGAGCTGTCGATCAGCAGATCTCTCTGACCGCTTTCCAGATACAGCAAGCGCTCTTTATAGTAGCGGCACTCTGACTCGCCCGTCTGGGTGTTAATATCCGCCACGATGCTCTGGATCATGTTAATCTAAAGAGCAGGAAAGAGAAGCGAGACCACATACACAGTCAGGACTCAACTGGGCTCCAGGATGCATTTGGCAAATAACTTGTATGAGTTCAGTATGAGATGATATGTGACCCTGGAGCACAAAAGCAGTCTTAAGTCGCTGGGGTTTATTTGTAGCAATAACCAACAATACATTGTATGGGTCAAAATGATAGATTTTTCATTTATGCCAAAAGTCATTAGAATATTAAGTAAAGATCATGTTCCATGAAGATATTTTGTAAATTTCCTCCTTTAAATATATCAAAACTTAATTTTTGCATTTAGTAATATGCATTGCTAAGAACTTAATTTGGACAACTTTAAAAGGTGATTTTCTCAATATTTAGATTTTTTTGCACCCTCAGATTCCAGATTTTCAAATAGTTGTATCTCTTATTTATTAAGATTAAAATTGATTAAGATTATGCATAAATCTCAATTTCAAAAAATGGATTCTTTTTGTGTTTTGTGGTCCAGGGTGAGATGTTTTCTCGTGGCTCACAGCTTGATGGAGGTGCTGGCGGTCAGGGTGCTCGTTGGGCGTGTGTTTGAGGATCTCTCGCAGCAGCAGCGGGTATTTGACCAGGCGACTGCGAGGGATGTCCAGGAAGCTCCAGAGGTCCAGTTTGCGGCTGAAGGGCGACTCCAGACAGCGCTGGAGGAAGTCGTGCACCCGATGGTCCTGCTTCTTATGGTCCAGCAGTGCTTTGGCTGCCACCTGGTTACTGCAGTAGCTGTTGTAGGTTTCAAGACAAGGAAGCTACAACCAGAAAGAGATGCAATCAGTGTCCAGTCCTGCTCCTGCAGGACCGCTGACTTGTCTGGCTCATGTTCTACAGTGATATTTCGAGGATATCTTTTATCTTAATTCGTCTTTCTAAGAGGAAGGAAAGTCTGATGGGTTTGGCGAATTTGTGAATATGTGCATTTTAATGTGTTTGAAAGACAAACAAAAGTAATACACGGTAAAATACCCAACTGAGTGATAAATCAGCATCTCTGTTCATCAGATGGAGGGAACTTCACACGGATGACTATAAAGCACAGCAGCGAGAGGATCTTACCCAGTCTACTAGAATATGGCCCACGTGATCAGTCGAGCCGTCCGGCTTTCTGGCCTCTCGGAGTCGACTCAGCAAATCTGAAGGATCACAGAGAAACAGCTCAGTCTTTTGTCACCACTTCAATGTGTGATGCAACCTATGATATATAATAAATGTTTTCATATTTCAATCAAAATGCTGTTTTTAGTAATTCAGAGACAGTCTCTATATGAGGCAATTCATGTGAATTGGTCTACATTTATGCATTTAGCAGATGCTAGGAGCAATTATTCACAAAGCCAATAATATTTGCAGTGTATAATGCTATATTTATTAGACAGCTAGATTAGGAGACAAGCTAGAACAGATGAGATGAGATGCAAGTGCATTGGTTTAGGGTTGTGGAGTGGTTAAAATTGTGAAGGTTTCGGTTATTTCACCAGAGAGGAACAGAGAGGGTGAAGGTTTTGGAAAGCAACTTTATGCCTCGTGGTGAAGAAACAACTGATCTGATTCGGTTGCTCTGTTTATTGTGATCTTCTGTGCTCTCATCTCACATTATAAAATCAACTTCTTATACTTAAACTAAAAATCAATATTCCATCTCTATTTGCTTAAGCAGTCGAGCGCTATCATGACTGGCTTACGGTGCGATTTCCATTATTTTATGTTTTGATTTGATGTTGTCGTGCCCCATTGGATGAACAGATACTTGGGAAATGTGTCACAGAGATGAGAAGACGCTGACTTCACGCTCACCTTCATGCAGTGGAATGAGGGAGTCCAGCGTGCCAAAAATCTGATTGAGTTCATGCTCGGTCATAATAGACAGCTTCAGCATGGGGTCACGATACGCCTGAGACGAAATCACACATCAGACACTCAAACCTACTCAAGCAGAACTATACAGAAATGTTTAGAAAACATGATAAGAATTAGAACAGAATGTAGAAACAGACAGCACATCAAATCATACGCTGGGACAGTTTTCCAAACAGGGTTTGTGAGTTGATTAAAAGCTAATAATTATTTAAATAAAGAAATGTAAAATAAATAAATAGTTGAAATAAAATTGAAAGAGCAATACGACTGACATGTTGTCTGTTTCAAAGCGGTTCAGTTAACAGTAAACACCGACTTAAAGGTTTTCCACCAAAACAAACATATATATTAGTGCTGTCAACGATTAATCGCATCCAACATAAAACGTTTTTAGTTGCATAATATATGTGTGTACTGTGTATATTCATTATGTATATATATATATATATATATATATATATATATATATAAATATAAATGCAAACACATGCATGTATACATTTAAAAATATGTTACGTTTATATATTAAATATATATAATTTAATTATATCAATATAAATATATAAATATAAATAAATAAATGTAAATATTTTCAAAATATATACATGCATGTGTGTGTATTTATATATACATAATAAATATACACAGTACATACACATATTATGTAAACAAAACTTTTATTTTGGATGCGATTAATCGAGATTAATCGCTTAACAGCACTAAATAAATTTAATGTGACAGCAAATAATTTAGGTCATATTAGTACAGTAACTTGTAGTGCAAAATAGAAGTATTATAATTATAAATTTATTCATTCTGGTGGATTTACGAGCCGGGCTAAAACCAGGACTCGAAGGTTTTCATGCTGTATGAAGTGATGGGAAGAACAGAGCGTACCTTCTTGGCCAGCTTCAAGTCCTCAATCAGGTCCTGTTCTCCCTGAGACAGCTCAAAGATAGCCTGATGAACAGATGACAGGAAAGAAAGAGTAGCTTTAAAAAAAAAGCACATAACATTCTGGTTATACTGTAAATAGCATTGACCCATCTATAAGTTTATAGTTTATGAATGCATTACTCTGTGGTAGTTTGTTCAAGTCAAAAGTATATGATATGATATTCTAACCTATTTGTGGTGCGCGGGATAAATTATGCACCAAAGATAAACACAGATTTTAGATTTCAGCTGAATTTGAGACTGGCCTGACCACAAGTTTTCATTTTCCATTTAATTTCTGAAGGCCAGTCAGATGTGAGTGTGGGTTTGCACTGCGGTGAAGTCACCTCTTGTCTCTTGATCTCTTTGGAGGACAGCATATGTCCCAGGCCCAGGTCGAAGGTCTCGCTCCACAGCTTGCTGTCGCGGCGTTTGGTGATGGGCGGCGCGATCTGCCTGCTCCAGGGCCGCGGAGCCGTGATCTCCGGCCTGCAGTCGCTGCGGAAGCTGATGGAGCGCTGAGGAGGAAAACAGTTCAGTAAACTCCTCCATTTAAAAAAAACTATCACTTCATATGTCAGGTTTCACATGGTTAATAAGCTCTCTGATGAACACTAGGCTGTGCCTAAAAACTGAGACTAGTACAGCAAACTTTGACAAGCTGTTCTCGGTCAAATCTCAATGGCATCAAAGCTGTATTTAAGTAATCATGAAGTATCATTTCTATTCTATTTCTTGTCATTTCTTAAATTGATTGTTTACTTGAATTATTTGAACACAAATGATAAGCATTACACCATCAGAGCAGAATGGATGAAATGCTAGCACATCTATAAACAGAGCTGGGTAACGGATTACATGTAATCTGGATTATGTAATCAGATTCCAAAAATTAAGTACTTGTAATTAGATTAAATTACATTTTAAAATACTTGTCATCAGACTAGTTACTTTTTATTGATTACATATTGTTCAAACAATAGCAATAAATTATAAAGCAATATATTGCTTCACCTAATATATTTACTTGAAGTACCCTGGGATTTTAAAATAAACATTTTAATAATGAAGTATCAAATTTGCATGTTCACGTTCTCTGACGTTGGTTATGACATGCAGGTAAACAAATAAAATATTTCAATGTTTTATTTTCATTGATGTCATTTTAAAAAGATTTAAAAAAGATAATTTTACATTTTTATGAATTATTTGATTTTCATTAAACTCACGAACCCCCTGCAGTTCCTTCACAAACCCCAGTTTGGGAAACATTTACGCAATATAATCTTTACTGTACTTCATGTTGTTAATAACAACGAATGGAATATATTTTCTTTCTCTTTGTATTTTTATATCATTATGGTCAATGTGATAAACGAGTATAGCTGATGTAAACTGTAAAGCTGCTTTGACAATCTGCATTGTAAAAAGCGCTATATAAATAATGGTGACTTGATTTGATGAGTGAGGTCAAAAGTAATCTAAAAGTAGTCTGATTACATTACTTAAAATGTGTACCGTAACAGATTATGTTACTAAGTAACTACAATTTGTCATCGTGTAATTTGGAATCCGTAATGGACTATGATCTGCAAGTAATGCACCCAGCTCTGATCAGAAGTTAACACGGGTTACTGGAGCAGATCCCGCGGTCGGGCTGTACCTGCAGCGTCTGTCCGATGCGTTTGAGCGGAGCAGCTTTGACTGGAGGAAGGAGATTCGCCAGCGACGTCACTCGAGACAGAGGCTTCACACGCTTGCTGCTGGGCTCCTGAAGATCACAAACACACACCAGGTGAACACAAACACCTGGCTTCAGCGAAAAACTCCCTGCAGCATAATGTGATGCATTCGCAACTAAGACTGTCATTAAGAGGTTTCTGGAAGTCTTTGCTTTACCAGTCATAGATGTCTCTGATTCAGTAGTCGCCTCTAGCTATGGAAACTCTTTTGATTTACAATCCATCTCGAGTGGGCCAATGGATGTTGCATTGTTAAATTATTTTACAGCAGAATTCTGCACTACATTTAGACACACCCTAAAATGTTACGGAAGAGATTCGAATTCTTTTCCAATGAACTGACCCTAAAAGTGGAACTTTGATCATTACATTGAATTACATGGAATTATGTTTTAAGTCTAAAAAAACAAGAATGTGCTTAATATGCTGTATGTATATATGTTCATGTAGCTTGTAATGTGCACTAGCTAGGACCCTGCTGAGCTGACATATTCCATAAACATCCATATAACCTAAATCTGTTGTGGGCCGTGATGCAAACTGGTGGTTTTGCCATATCATTACATACGGTAATCACTTAGGCCTATAAAACAAGGAAAATAAAAAATGGCTTTATAATATTGGGACCCTTATAACAAATATTTGATTCTTCTCCATGTGATTCTTGCTCTGCATAAATGTACTCAGAAATGTTATTTAGAAATGCATAATTGTCTGAATAAAAATGTCTCAAAAATGTGTAGTTTTAGTCCGGTGTCTCAGCTAGATTGTAAGTTATGGACTAGACAGCTAGACAATTATCAAGATTCAGGACTGAAATGAGGCTGTGCATGCAAAACATGAAGACAAGCACACTGTTATCATATCAAAGCTTTCAATGTCTGTTCATCTGCACAATCAGCAGTGAGTCTTTTCACATCTGTGTAGGACAGTCATGCTGGAGTCATGCACACACACACACACACACACACACACACACACACACTCAAACCCTCACTTACACACACACACACGTTTGTTTTTGTGAAAAGTGGGGACATCCCATAGGCGTAATGGTTTTTATACTGTACAAACTGTATGCGCTATTTCACTACACCTAAACCTACCCCTTACAGGAAACTTTGTGCTATTTCAGATTTTCAATACACTCCATTCTGTGTGATTTATAAGCGTTTTGAAAAGTGGGGACATGGGGTAATGTCCTGAAAAGTCACCATTTCCTTGTAATACCCGTGTCATACCCTTGTCATTATACAAATCTATGTCCTCATTTGTCACAAAAAGGCACACACACTCACTCTCACTCACACAGACACTCACACACAGACTCACTCTCACTCACTCACTCACTCACTGACACACTCATGTCTGGTTTGCTATCCTTGTGGGGACTCTCCATAGGCGTAATGGTTTTTATACTGTACAAACTGTATGTGCTATTGTCCTACACCAACCCTACACCTAAACCTACCCCTTACAGGAAATGTTGTGCATTTTGAGATTTAAAAAAAAAAACACCATTTAGTATGTTTTTTAAGCCTTTTGAGTTACGGGGACATAGGCAGTGTCCTCATAAACCACCTTCAAATTGTAATACCTCTATCATACCCATGTCATTATACAAATTTTGTCCCCGTAAACCACAAAAACCAGTACACACACACACACAGACACACACAGACACACACACACTCACACTCACACTCACACTCACACTCACACTCACACAACACACTTACTCACTCACTCACACACAGACACATAGACACACTCACTCACAGACAAACTCACACACTCCCACACACACACACACACACACACACTCACTCACTCACACACAGACACACATAGACACACTCCCACACAGACACACTCCCACACACACACACACACACTCACTCACTCACACACAGACACACATAGACACACTCCACACAGACACACACACACACACACACACACACACTCACTCACACACACACATAGACACACTCCCACACAGACACACTCACACACACATAGACACACTCACTCACAGACTCACTCACTCACTCACTCACTCACTCACTCCCACACAGACACACACACACACACACACACACACACACACACACACACACACACACACACTCACTCACAGACACACTCCCACATAGACACACTCACTCACAGACACACTCATTCACGTCATAGAAATCCACTGCTTTAGTACACACTTTATTGGTACTCTATTGGTACAGCCAAAACATTTAATAAATAAACGAGAACCTTGAGAATGAAAGGTGTTTCATGTGCAAAATTAAAAATAAAATGTATAATTTTGCTGTCATATGTGGCCAAAGAAGGTTTCTATCAACATTCTGAAGACATTTCTGTCCCTTAACTATAATTAACTAAACCCATAGAGACACTTGTAGGTCCCATGCTAAGTATTATAAACTATTATGTGAAAAAAGCAGCCTGAATGTATAATACACTGTACATAAATAACCAAATTACAGAAGCTGTGAGTTGGAGATGTAGATGAGCTCCTCTGATGAGCTCTAATATGATTCTGCTTTATTTGACCAGATGCATAATTGTAGATATGGCTACTGGCCAAACGTTCTGTACATCCCTGCACTACAGTATGATTGCTCAATATTTGCTTATGTAGGTCTGAATGTGCCTCCCAGACATGTGGCCTGATTTGTCTGGGATCAATGGATATGGCTTCATTGAGGGATTTCGCTGGTGCATAACTGCTCCAAACTACAACCAGATCCTTTGAGATGTTTAGAAAAAGACTGGAAGATAACATCAGGATGAATAAAAGCACGAAGGGACTGATTTCTTTAAGACTAACATAAGGCCCTGTGAAATTTGTTTAATTTTGTCTTAATTTTTTTTTATTTTCTCCCAAATTATGTGTTTTCCGTTGCAGAAAGCATGTCTATAATCAACTAAATTCATAGAATTGTATTAATTCATTAAATTTAAACAACAGTAGGTTCCACTCCAGAGTCCAGATTAAATCTGTTTTATAATAAACTGTATTTTATTTTTCCCCAAAGTTTCTGTGTTGTATTTTACAAAGCTTTAGATTTACTGAGAGATTCAGACTTCATATTTAAATACCAGTCTTTTTATATTGTAATGATCACAGACATTAGTCCATATTGTGATTTGAACTTAATTAAATGCACAGCTCTACTTTTGATATATTAATCCAAAATGTACTAAATCCCATGGCATTCTGCATTATATAGTAAAGTCTGATTAAATGAGAGGATTCTGCAGCTATATGATGAGTAGTAGTATGTTCAATGCAGTAACAGGACTGTTCACATTACTGCTCATAAGTAGTAATATGCAGTGTTGACATCTGACTCATTGCATATGCTTTGAGTCTCTCTCACACCTCAAAACCCATTTCCTGTTTAGATAATACAAAAGCAAACCCACAGGATTCCCAAAATAGAGGTTACATAACACAAAACACCAAGCCGCCCTGTTGTGGAGCGGTTAACCTACAGTATGTGAGTCAGCAAACAGAACTAGCCAAACTAACATGACCTTACAAACTCACGATCACGTCAGTTTTCTATAATTATTTATTATAAGCCATTGCTACATGTGGTTAGCCAACTACTCACAAATTCAATCAAAACCCACACGCAAACACACACGTTACACAAGATGCACTGAATGATAAACAACTGAGTAACAGTAATCGCCTACATTTTAGCCATCTTGAGTCTGGAAGTAATTTTCTTAATTTCAAAAACGCATTAAAACAAAGTGCCCAATATTACAAACCAAATTCAACCTGCTCCAAAAGGAACAAGAAATTATACAATCTCAGAGCTTATGAAAGCTCTGTATAGAAAGGTTTACTCATAAAAATGGATTTCTTTTGGTCAGTGCAGCAAATATGCATGACCAACTTGAACATGAGCAAAACCTGCATGGGGAACTAATTCACCCTCCTAATCGGATGGATTCCTATTAAAATCAATTAAATGTGCTCAAAAAATTTCACAGAACGATGTAAATGTATGCCTGAGCCTTAAAGGGATAGTTCACTCAAAAAATTAAATTTGATGTTTATCTGCTTACCCCCGGGGCATCCAAGATGTAGGTGACTTTGCTTCTTCAGAAGAACACAAACAAAGATTTTTAACTCAAACCGTTGCAGTCTGTCAGTCATATAATGGCAGTCAATGGGCTCCACGGCTTTGAGAGAAAAAAAACAAAACATACACAGACAAAACCAAATTAAACCCTGCGGCTTGTCACGATTCATTGAGGTCTAAAGACATGAAACGATCGGTCAGTGCGAGAAACTGAACAGTATTTATATAATTTTTTACCTCTGATCCACTGCAATGTCCAACTGTCCTGAGCGTGTTCACAACAGCCGGCGCGTGACGCGTCTTCTTCTTCTTCCACCTATCTCTCAAATGGACCATTGACACTCAGTTAGGAGTGTCAATGGTCCATTTGAGAGATAGGTGGCGGTAATGCACTTATAAATCTGCAATCCACCGTAAAGCAAGAAGAATGTGTTGTGAACGTGCTCAGGACAGTTGGACATTGCGGTGGATCAGACGTAAAAAACGATATAAATACTGTTCAGTTTCTCGCACAGACTGATCGTTTCGTGTCTTTAGACCTCAATGTATCGTCACAAGCCGCAAGGTTTAATTTGGTTTTGTCTGTGTATGTTTTTTCTCTCAAAGATTCTGTGCCCATTGACTGGCATTATATGACTGACAGACTGCAACGGTTTGAGTTAAAAATCTTCGTTTGTGTTCTACTTGAAGAAACAAAGTCACCTACATCTTGGATGCCCTGAGGGTAAGCAGATAAACATCACATTTTCATTTTTGGGTGAACTATCCCTTTAAGGAAGCATCCCAACACAAATATTGGATTATTACACTATTGAACTATTCTGGAAGCTATTTACTTAGATGTTTGTTTTTTTTACTAAGCTCATTGCCATGCATTCTGGGATTGATTTCTTAGCCAAGGACAAAATGCTGTCTTGAGGTGTGGACACATTTATTTTTGCAGTCCAAATCAAGGCATTTCAATAGGAATCTGCATAATTGAGATATTACCACAGATTTCACATCGGGTTCAAATTGGTCATGCATTGATCAACAGAAAATGCTTGCATTGAAAATGCCTTCTGTGCGAGCTGTGATTCATGCATGCATTTTTTTTGCCTGTGAAATTTGACTGCGCCTTTCAAAGTTGGCCAAATGAGGTAGTGTATCTTAGGTATCCTCTCTAGGTAGGCAGCTCACTAGGTTTGAACTGAAGCTGGATGAACTGAAGAACAAATATTACTAGGACCATACATGTGAAAGCAGTTCTCATGAGTCCCAGAAGTTCAAAGGAGTGTACCGTGGAAGGGGCTCCAGAATCAGGTCGAAGTGCAGCTGTACGCAGCTATCAAAGAGAAGCTGCAGATGTGATCTGATGAGAGGGCTCTGAACTACAGCTCCCATCATTAAGATGAAAGCATGAGGACTGATGGTTGTATACATGTCTTTTGATGTGTTTGAGCCGCTGCTGTGGGAAAGTTTGAGTCATGCACTGATCAGGGTGGAACGACACCAAAACTGCAGCTAGACTCCGGGTCTCCCAAAAGTCAGGAAAGAAAAACCCCTTTTTCATAAGTTACATAGGGGAAAAGACTGGCCTGGCGAATTTTTAAATGTGCAAAACAATTGAGCAATTCCAATAAGTTTACACAAAATATTTATAACCGTACTTGATGACTTAACATCTAATTC